>NC_053449.1:32418242-32718242 GCF_007990345.1 Gossypium hirsutum
TACCGAGTCACTGAAATGTTTGAATCTGATACTTATTGTGTAGAATATGTAATTATGAATGTGTGAAATTTCAAGCTTCAATTTGGTTGATTTCATGTGAATTTAGTCAATAGGACTTATGTGAGAAAATTCTAAAATGTGATAGGTCAATGTGTGAGGACCTACTAGTGCATGTGGACAAAGGGGGGACTTGCATGTCAAATTCCCCCCCCTAATGAGTAGTGGCCGGCCATGACAAGGAAGGATGGGCAAACATGTCATGAAACATGTTTGTTAGTGGAAGAATAAAATAAGGAGTATGGGTAATAAAGAAATGGAAAACAAAGAAAAAAAAATGTGTGTGTGGTGTTTGTCCCCCCATTGCCGTGAGCTAAACAAGAGAAAGGGGGAATTTTGTTCATCCTTTTTCTCATCTTCATGCTTGCCAAAACTAGAAAGAAAAACAAAGAAAAATTTTCTCATCCTTTGGTTCATCTTGGCCAAAAATTTTAAGGAGGAAAGAAGAAGAAAGGTGAAGAGATTCGGCCATGCATGTAGCTAGGCTAAGGTATGTTTGATGATGTTCCATGAGAGGAATGCATGTTTTAGTTGTTAGCTTGAGTTCTACCTAACCCATGGTCTAAATCTTGCTATGTGATGGAAATGGCACTTGACCATGGATGAATCATTCTTGGTTGATGTTTGATGTTGTGGTGATGAGGCATGAGGATGAGTTAAGATTCGGCCTAGGTGGAGGTTGTGTTAATGCCATTGCATGCAAATATGAAGCTTGTTAATGATGCATGTGATGATGGCTTGATGATTCTTGAACCTCCTTTTTAGCATTTTTTTTGTGTGAGCACATATGTGCATTGGTTGCTAAATGGAGAAGAATCGGCAAGCAAGATGTGTGCTAAGGCCGAATGTAACTTTGCATGTTAATGAGCAATGCATGTGTTAAATTGATGAAAAGGGGAGGATGCTTACTAGTGTGTATATGTGTGTATTAAGTGTTGAAATCGACCCCAAAAATGGACATGCATATTCGGCCAAGGGCAAAGAAATTAGCTAATATGTTGTGTTGATGCATGATTTTGCATGTATGAGACTTTAATGTCTAATGTATAAATATGGGCTAAGTGCCTTGTGTTCATCTTTTGATGCCTAAATGATGAAATCAATTTATTTGTTTGATTAAGCTCAGAGCAAAGGGGAAATAAAACCGATAAAGGGAAGGAAAAAGTGGTTGAATAGCTAGCGGAATCGTTCGACAACACCCGAGGTAAGTTCTTGAGTAAGAGAGCTTAAATTTCGATGTGATTAAATCATGCTCTATGTGTGGCTATTAAGCCGAATGTGCAAGGACAATATGTGCCTTATGTTTGAGTTTCGTAAACGAAAATGAAATATGAATGTACCATGATTATTGTTAGATGTGCATGATTAATTGAATGCTGTCCGGGCTAAGTCCCGAAGGCTTTGTGCTAAGCGAATATATCCGGACTAAGATCCGAAGGCCTTTGTGCGAGATACTAAATCCGGGTTAAGTCCCGAGGCATTCGTGCGAGTTATTAAAGCCGGGTTAAGTCCCGAAGGCATTCGTGCGAGTTGTTAAATCCGGGTTACGTCCCGAAGGCATGGTGTGAGTTACTAAAACCGGGCTATGTCCCGAAGGCATTTGAACGAGGAGCTATATCCGGTTAAATCCCGAAGGTACGTGATTTGGTAATGAATGAGCTTGCTGTAAAATTCCAGCGAATACTCGAAAACATCCCAATATGGGGATATGTTACGTATGTGTTGAATTAAATCGAGCCCTTACAAATAAATGTTCGCTCAGTTGATAAACGAGCTATCGGCCTTCGGCTAAGTTAGTCTATTGTGTATGTGCATAAGGGTTGTTAATGTTGTGAAGCAAGTTTAATATCGATAAATTGCGTATTATTAAATATTCCGTTTAGCTAAATGTGTGATATTCTTTGTTTATGCTGGAATTCCTTGCTCAAACTTACTAAGCATAAATTGCTTACTCGTTACATTGCTCCTCTGTTTTATAGATTTTTGGTTCTCCAGCTATCGGACTCGGGATCTTGAAGTCGAAGTCGCCCACACTATCAAAGGCTCTTTTGGGTACTATTTTGGTTGAATTTTGTTATGGCATGTATAGGACTACCCATTGTTGTCTTTCGAGTACTTTATGAAATGTATAAGTGTACAGCCATGCGAAGATGGCTTGTAGAAGTGGAGTATGGCATTAGACCATTCGTATTTATGAATGTATAGATGGTTTCATGATGTAACTATGTTGGAATGGAAGTGTTGAGCAAATGATCAGCCACTAGAATGGCTAAGTATGATCATATGTGGGCTTATGTATGACAAGGCCCTAGTTGGTCCATGAAACCCCAAATTAGGTAAGGTTCACTTTGAAAACAGAAGCTGATAGCAGCAGTGGTGTGGATTGGAAAAATCACAAGAATTCGAAGGAGTGGAATTAAATAGTGAATAAATTATGTAATCGAACCTTGATGAATCTACTTTCATATGGAAGTAACAAAACAATTATAGGAACAGTACAGAAAGAGATATTCGGGTTCTTGTGGAACAGGGCCAGAACAGTTTCTAGATTCACTGTTCCGCCTTTGGAAATTCACTATAAATTGACCAGAGATAATTATGGGTCATACCATATATGTATGGATTCCTCTCTGAGTCTAGTTTCCATAGAAACAAACGGCATCAGTATTGAAGCTCTGTGCAGAGAGATATCCCAGTCGTAATGGGAAAAGGTCAGTGTAGTCGACCCCTGTAACATGGGAGACTTTGACTAATAACTGTACTAATTGGCCCGACCAAAAATTCTAGAAAAAATCCATAGGTGGGGACATGAGTCTAGTTTCAGGGAAAAATCACAAAACTGATTTTTGAGTTGTGAAACTCAAGATATGATTTTTGAAGCGACTAGTACTCAGACTGGGCAGTGTCTGGAAAAATTTTTCAAAGTTTGTTAACATCTCGTGTCCGACTCCGGTGTCGGTCTCGGGTTCGGGGTGTTACATTTTATTGGTATCAGAGCTACGGTTTAGTCGATTCTAGGACTACCGTAATGTTTTGGGTCTAGCTATACATGCCATTTTATGTGATTACTTGATAGTGTGGTGATTTCCGACAATTGTAAATGTGTTTATTTATAGTAATGGATCCCGATCGTGACCGAGAGGTAGCTGATGATCTTGAGAGTGTAGCGCCTGCTCCCGCACAAGGGACAGTGCCGGCAAACTCTCAACCTAATGCTAGTAATCAGAATGATGAAGCTAGACAAGCATTCTATAGCATGATGAATGATTGGTTTAACCAATACATTCGAACTAATATGGCTGTTCCACAACCTCCATTCCCGAACAAATACTACCCCCGCACCTACAATACCGCCGGTAACGGACCAAATAAGGTCACATAAGCCCCAGTTGACAGAATCCGAAAACATGGGGCTACTGAATTTAAGGCTATGGATAGCGATGATGCCGAGCAAGCTGAATTTTGGCTGGACAACACTATCCGGGTACTCGATGAGCTATCTTGTACACCCGATGAATGCCTAAAGTGTGCTATCTCCTTGCTACGTGATTCTGCCTACTATTGGTGGAGTACTCTGACTTCTATTGTGCCCCGAGAGCAAGTAACTTGGGAGTTTTTCCAAACTGAGTTTCGGAAAAAGTATATCAGTCAGAGATTTGTTGATCAAAAACGGAAGGAATTTCTTGAGCTTAAGCAAGGCTCCATGTCGGTTACTGATTACGAGCGAAAATTTGTTAGACTTAGCAAATACGCTCGGGAATGTGTTTCGTCCGAAGCTTTATGTGTAAACGCTTCGAGGATGGGCTGAATGAAGATATAAAATGTTCGTTGGCGTTCTTGGAATACAAGAGTTCGTGGTACTTGTTGAACGAGCTTGTAAAGCCGAAGAGCTTAGAAAAGAAAGCAAAGAGTTGATGAGGGAACTGGAGAGTTTCGTAAACATCCTCGGGGAGGTCTCTTCAACAGACATCGAAGAGATTTCGAGATGATGCGGGCCAGTTTAGAGGCACTTCGGGCCTTTTTGGACGAGATCGTGATCGACCCCCTGTGGGTACACGAGGCACTTCGGTCGCCAGTGTTGGGAATGAACGTCGAGACAGGACGAAATGTCGATATTGCGGTAAATGGCATTCGGGGAGTTGTAGATTTCCTGACCGCTCCTGTTACAAATGCGGATCAGTGGACCACTTCATTAAAGATTGCCCGAGGTTGTCGGGACAGAATGCAAATCAGAGTGGGAGACCGGGTGCTACCACTGCTCGAGGTAGACCATCTGGAAATATGGGCAATGCTGGTGGTGGTCAGAGAGGATCTAGAGATGATATAACCAGATCCGAAGCCCGTGCGCCTGCTAGAGCTTATGCTATACGTGCCCGCGAGGATGCTTCTTCGCCTGATGTTATTACCGGTACATTCACCCTCTTTGATACTAATGTAATTGCTTTGATTGACCCCGGTTCTACTCATTCTTACATATGTGAAACCTTAGCATCCAGTAAGACTTTACCTATTGAGTCTACTGAGTTCGTAATTCGGGTGTCAAATCCCTTGGGTCATTACGTGCTTGTCGACAAAGTGTGTAAGAAATGTCCCCTGGAAATTCGAGGTTCCTGTTTCCCGGCGAACTTGATGCTCTTGCCGTTTGATGAATTTGATGTTATCCTTGGTTTGGATTGGTTGACCGCGCATGATGCGATTGTGAATTGCAAGAGCAAGACTATTGATTTGAGATGCGCAAATAACGAAGTAGTCCGAATTGAGTCTGCGGACTTAGAGGGGATGCCAGCTGTAATATCAGCAATGTTGGCACAGAAATATGTAAGAAAAGGGTGCGAAGCATACCTTGCATATGTGCTTGATGACAAAGAATTAGAAAAGAAACCCGAATCTGTGCCGGTGGTTTGTGAATACCCGGATGTTTTTCCGGAAGAATTACCGGGTTTACCACCTGTTCGGGAGGTAGAGTTTGGTATTGAACTTGTACCTGGGACTACGCCGATTTCGATAGCTCCGTATCGTATGGCACCAACCGAGTTAAAGGAGTTGAAAGCTCAGTTGCAAGAACTGACGGATAGAGGTTTCGCTCGACCAAGTTTCTCACCTTGGGGTGCACCAGTATTGTTCGTGAAAAAGAAGGACGGAACCATGAGGTTGTGCATTGACTATCGTCAGCTGAATAAAGTGACGATAAAGAACAAATATCCGTTGCCGTGCATCGATGATTTGTTCGACCAACTGAAGGGAGCCTCAGTGTTCTCAAAATAGATTTGAGATCGGGCTATTATCAGTTGCGAATCCGAGATTCAGATATTCCCAAAACTGCCTTCAGAACGAGATATGGTGACTACGAATTCTTAGTGATGCCGTTTGGGCTCACTAATGCCCCTGCGGTATTTATGGATTTGATGAATCGGATCTTCAGACCGTATTTGGATCAGTTCGTAGTTGTGTTCATTGATGACATTTTGGTCTATTCAAGAGATGAGACCGAACATGCTGGGCATCTGAGGCTAGTGCTGCAAATTTTGCGGGATAAGCAGTTATATGCTAAGTTCAGTAAGTGTGAGTTCTGGTTAAGAGAGGTTAGCTTCTTGGGTCATGTGGTATCCGCGTCGGGTATTCGAGTTGACCCGAACAAAATTTCAGCCATACTTGACTGGAAACCTCCGAGAAATGTTACTGAAGTTCGGAGCTTTTTGGGGCTCGCCGGTTATTACCGACGATTTGTGAAAGGTTTCTCGATGATAGCCACACCAATGACGAAGCTACTTCAAAAGGATGTTAAGTTCGAGTGGACGGAGAAATGTCAGAAAAGTTTCGACCAACTGAAAACTCATTTGACTGAAGCTCCAATTTTGGTGCAACCCGAATCAGGTAAAAAGTTTGTCATTTATAGTGACGCATCCCTACTTGGGTTGGGTTGCGTATTGATGCAAGAAGGTCGAGTCGTGGCCTATGCGTCGAGACAATTGAAGCCACACGAGAGGAATTATCCGACCCATGATCTCGAACTAGCTGCCATCGTGTTTGCTTTAAAAATATGGCGACATTATCTGTTTGGTGAGAAGTGCCATGTATTTTCAGATCACAAAAGTCTCAAATATTTGATGACTCAACGAGACTTGAATCTGCAACAAAGACGTTGGCTTGAGTTGTTGAAAGATTACGAGCTTGTCATTGATTACCACCCGAGAAAGGCTAACGTGGTGGCGGACGCCTTAAGCCGGAAGTCATTGTTTGCTTTACGAGTGATGAACGTGCATTTGTCTGTTCTACCAGACAGTGTGTTAGTAGCTGAATTAAAAGCTAAACCATTATTGACTCACCAAATTCATGAAGCTCAGAAAGTCGATGATGAATTGGTTGCAAAACGGGCTAAGTGTTTTCCGAACGAGGAATCGGAGTTTCAAATTGATGATGATGATTGTTTGAGGATCAGAAATCGTTTGTGTGTTCCAAGGAATTCGGAACTCATTTCGATGATTCTGAACGAAGCCCATTGTAGCCGAATGTCAATTCACCCGGGGAGTACGAAAATGTACAATGATTTGAAACGTCAATTTTGGTGGCATGGTATGAAACGGGACATCTCTGACTTTGTTTCGAGATGTTTAATATGTCAACAAGTGAAAGCGGAACATCAAGTGCCTTCAGGATTACTCCAGCCGATCATGATACCCGAGTGGAAATGGGATCGAGTCACAATGGACTTTGTGTCCGGACTGCCCTTGTCAGCAAGTAAGAAGGATGCGATATGGGTTATTGTTGATAGACTGACTAAGTCGGCTCATTTCATCCCCGTACGTACGGATTTTTCATTGGAGAAACTAGCTGAATTGTACGTTTATCAAATTGTGAGATTACACGGGGTACCTGTTTCTATCGTGTCGGATAGAGATCCGAGATTCACCTCACGATTTTGGAAGAAATTGCAAGAAGCTCTGGGTACTAAGCTGCATTTTAGCACTGCTTTTCACCCCCAAACCGATGGTCAATCCGAGCGGATAATTCAGATACTTGAGGATATGTTGAGATGTTGCATCCTCGAGTTCAGTAGTTCATGGGAACGGTATTTACCTTTGATTGAATTCGCTTACAACAATAGTTTTCAATCAAGTATTAAGATGGCACCTTATGAGGCTTTGTACGGTCGTAAATGCCGTACACCATTGTTTTCGACCGAGCTCGGTGAAAGCAAAATTTTCGGAGTTGATTTGATTAGAGATGCTGAACAGAAAGTAAAGGTAATCCGTGAAAGTCTGAAGGTATCCACGGATCGTCAGAAATCGTACGCAGATTTGAAACAAAAAGACGTCGAGTATCAGGTGGGAGACAAAGTGTTCCTTAAGGTTTCACCTTGGAAAAAGATACTCAGGTTCGGCCGTAAGGGCAAGTTGAGCCCAAGATTCATCGGGCCGTACGAAATCTCCAAACGAGTTGGTCCGGTTGCGTATAGATTGATTTTGCCCCCGAAGCTTGAAAAGATTCATGACGTCTTTCATGTTTCGATGCTTCGACGCTATCGATCTGATCCATCGCACATAATTAGCCCATCGGAGGTTGAAATTCAAGTCGACATGAGCTATGAAGAAGAACCGATGCGTATCCTAGCTCGTGAAGTGAAGGAGTTGCGAAACAAAAGAGTTCCGCTAGTAAAGGTGTTATGGCTCAAACTCGGGATCGAGGAAGCTACTTGGGAGACCGAGAGCTCGATGAAAGAACGATACCCAAACCTATTTACCGGTAAGATTTTCGGGGACGAAAATTTCTTAAGTGGGGGAGAGTTGTGACAGCCCAAAGTTGACCCTAGTCGGGAAGTGGTTTCGGGACCGCTAAACCGAGTCACCGAAATGTTTGAATGTGATACTTATTGTGTAGAATATGTAATTATGAATGTGTGAAAATTTCAAGCTTCAATTTGGTTGATTTCATGTGAATTTAGTCAATAGGACTTATGTGAGAAAATTCTAAAATGTGATAGGTCAATGTGTGAGGACCTACTAGTGCATGTGGACAAAGGGGGGACTTGCATGTCAAATTCCCCCCCTAATGAGTAGTGGCCGGCCATGACAAGGAAGGATGGGCAAAACATGTCATGAAACATGTTTTGTTAGTGGAAGAATAAAATAAGGAGTATGGGTAATAAAGAAATGGAAAACAAAAGAAAAAAAAAATGTGTGTGTGGTGTTTGTCCCCCCATTGCCGTGAGCTAAACAAGAGAAAGGGGGAATTTTGTTCATCCTTTTTCTCATCTTCATGCTTGCCAAAAACTAGAAAGAAAAACAAAGAAAAATTTTCTCATCCTTTGGTTCATCCTTGGCCAAAAATTTTGAGGAAAGAAGAAGAAAGGTGAAGAGATTCGGCCATGCATGTAGCTAGGCTAAGGTATGTTTGATGATGTTCCATGAGAGGAATGCATGTTTTAGTTGTTAGCTTGAGTTCTACCTAACCCATGGTCTAAATCTTGCTATGTGATGGAAATGGCACTTGACCATGGATGAATCATTCTTGGTTGATGTTTGATGTTGTGGTGATGAGGCATGAGGATGAGTTAAGATTCGGCCTAGGTGGAGGTTGTGTTAATGCCATTGCATGCAAAATATGAAGCTTGTTAATGATGCATGTGATGATGGCTTGATGATTCTTGAACCTCCTTTTTAGCATTTTTTTGTGTGAGCACATATGTGCATTGGTTGCTAAATGGAGAAGAATCGGCAAGCAAGATGTGTGCTAAGGCCGAATGTAACTTTGCATGTTAATGAGCAATGCATGTGTTAAATTGATGAAAAGGGGGAGGATGCTTTACTAGTGTGTATATGTGTGTATTAAGTGTTGAAATCGACCCCAAAAATGGACATGCATATTCGGCCAAGGGCAAAGAATTAGCTAATATGTTGTGTTGATGCATGATTTTTGCATGTATGAGACTTTAATGTCTAATGTATAAATATGGGCTAAGTGCCTTGTGTTCATCTTTTGATGCCTAAATGATGAAATCAATTTATTTGTTTGATTAAGCTCAAGAGCAAAGGGGAAATAAAACCGATAAAGGGAAGGAAAAAGTGGTTGAATAGCTAGCGGAATCGTTCGACAACACCCGAGGTAAGTTCTTGAGTAAGAGAGCTTAAATTTCGATGTGATTAAATCATGCTCTATGTGTGGCTATTAAGCCGAATGTGCAAGGACAATATGTGCCTTATGTTTGAGTTTCGTAAACGAAAATGAAATATGAATGTACCATGAATTATTGTTAGATGTGCATGATTAATTGAATGCTGTCCGGGCTAAGTCCCGAAGGCTTTGTGCTAAGCGAATATATCCGGACTAAGATCCGAAGGCCTTTGTGCGAGATACTAAATCCGGGTTAAGTCCCGAGGGCATTCGTGCGAGTTATTAAAGCCGGGTTAAGTCCCGAAGGCATTCGTGCGAGTTGTTAAATCCGGGTTACGTCCCGAAGGCATGGTGTGAGTTACTAAAACCGGGCTATGTCCCGAAGGCATTTGAACGAGGAGCTATATCCGGTTAAATCCCGAAGGTACGTGATTTGGTAATGAATGAGCTTGCTGTAAAATTCCAGCGAATACTCGAAAAACATCCCAATATGGGGATATGTTACGTATGTGTTGAATTAAATCGAGCCCTTACAAATAAATGTTCGCTCAGTTGATAAACGAGCTATCGGCCTTCGGCTAAGTTAGTCTATTGTGTATGTGCATAAGGGTTGTTAATGTTGTGAAGCAAGTTTAATATCGATAAATTGCGTATTATGAAATATTCCGTTTAGCTAAATGTGTGATATTCTTTGTTTATGCTGGAATTCCTTGCTCAAACTTACTAAGCATAAATTGCTTACTCGTTACATTGCTTACTCGTTACATTGCTCCTCTGTTTTATAGATTTTTGGTTCTCCAGCTATCGGACTCGGGATCTTGAAGTCGAAGTCGCCCACACTATCAAAGGCTCTTTTGGGTACTATTTTGGTTGAATTTTGTTATGGCATGTATAGGACTACCCATTGTTGTCTTTCGAGTACTTTATGAAATGTATAAGTGTACAGCCATGCGAAGATGGCTTGTAGAAGTGGAGTATGGCATTAGACCATTCGTATTTATGAATGTATAGATGGTTTCATGATGTAACTATGTTGGAATGGAAGTGTTGAGCAAATGATCAGCCACTAGAATGGCTAAGTATGATCATATGTGGGCTTATGTATGACAAGGCCCTAGTTGGTCCATGAAACCCCAAATTAGGTAAGGTTCACTTTGAAAACAGAAGCTGATAGCAGCAGTGGTGTGGATTGGAAAAATCACAAGAATTCGTAGGAGTGGAATTAAATAGTGAATAAATTATGTAATCGAACCTTGATGAATCTACTTTCATATGGAAGTAACGAAACAATTATAGGAACAGTACAGAAAGAGATATTCGGGTTCTTGTGGAACAGGGCCAGAACAGTTTCTAGATTCACTGTTCCGCCTTTGGAAATTCACTATAAATTGACCAGAGATAATTAGGGGTCATACCATATATGTATGGATTCCTCTCTGAGTCTAGTTTCCATAGAAACAAACGGCATCAGTATTGAAGCTCTGTGCAGAGAGATATCCCAGTCGTAATGGGAAAAGGTCAGTGTAGTCGACCCCTGTAACATGGGAGACTTTGACTAATAAACTGTACTAATTGGCCCGACCAAAAATTCTAGAAAAAAATCCATAGGTGGGCACATGAGTCTAGTTTCAGGGAAAAATTACAAAACTGATTTTTGAGTTGTGAAACTCAAGATATGATTTTTGAAGTGACTAGTACTCAGACTGGGCAGTGTCTGGAAAAATTTTTCAAAGTTTGTTAACATCTCGTGTCCGACTCCGGTGTCGGTCTCGGGTTCGGGGTGTTACAAGATCTTATCATCCTTCCCTCTTCAAGGTGATTTGTCCCCAAATCGTCACCTACATCATAAGGAGAAAGGTCAGACACGTTAAAACCCGCACTCATATTATACTCACCTAGAAGGTCCAGCTTATATGAGTTGTCATTAATTCGTTCTAGCACTTGGAAAGGACCATCGCCTCTAGGTAGCAACTTGGATCTCCTTTGCTAAGAAAACCTTTCCTTTCGCATATAAATCCAGACCCAATCTCCAGGCTTAAAAACCACTCATTTTCGTCCCTTGTTTGCTTTGTGCGCATACTTCTCAGTTCACTTTTCTATATTCTCCTTCAACTTTTGATGCAATTGCTTTACGTAGTCAGCCTTTCGTTTGCCATCTACAGGCAAAATCTAATTAGAAGGTAAAAGAATTAAGTCAGGAGGAGTTAAGGGATTAAATCCATAAAAAACCTGAAATGGAGAATGGTTTGTGGCTGAGTGAACTGATCAATTGTAAGAAAATTCAATGTGAGGCAAAAAATCATCCCATGTCTTTAAATTGTTTCGAATAATTGCTCTCAGCAAAGTTGATAGGACTCGGTTCACCAATTCGGTTTGACACAATTAATTGGGGGTGGCATGTTATAGAGAATAGAAGCTTAGTGCCAAGTCTTCCCCACAAGGTACTCAAAAAATGACTAAGAAACTTGGCGTCTCGATCAGACACAATAGTTCTTGGCACGCCATGTAATCAAACTACTTCCCTGAAAAATAAATTTGCTACATTCACAGCATCGTCAGTTTTATGGCAAGTAATAAAATGAGCCATTTTTGGGAATCGGTCAACAATAACCAAAATTGAATCTTTTCCATTTTTAGTTCTAGAGAGTCCTAACACAAAATCAATGGATATATCAATCCAAGGTGCTTCCAAAATGGGCAGAGGTTTATACCAACCATGGGGCTTGATGTGCTACGTAGCCTTCCTACAAGCAATACAACGTTCACAAAGTGTTTCCACATCACATTTCATTTTTTGCCAGAAGAAATGCTCGTGGAGCATGGCCATGGTTTTGGTCACTCCAAAATGACCCATGAGACGTCTACTATGCGCCTTATTCATTAAGATTTCTCAGACGGATCCTTGAGGTATGCATAGCTTTCCTTCACGAAATAGATATCCATCGTGCCTATAAAATTTCTTAAAAGCTCCATTTTCGCAAGCTTTTAACACTTCACCAAAGTCAACATCAGTTTCATACAATTCTTTAAGATATGCAAACCGAAGCAATTTAGAGTCTAAACCATTAAGAAGCGAACCTTCTCGACAATGCATCAGCTACAATGTTCTCCTTACCTTTCTTGTACTTGATCATATAAGAAAAGGACTCAAAATACTCGACCCGCATACCTCTTGTTCAGCTTATTTTGTCCCTTAAAGTGCTTTAAAGCTTCGTGATTGGTGTGAATAAAAAACTCCTTGGGCCACAAGTAGTGCTGCCAAGTTTCTAAGGCTCGAATCAAAGCATACATCTCCTTGTCATACGTCAGATAGTTAAGGGTAGTGCCGTTGAGTTTCTCACTGAAATAGCTAATGGGACGCCTATTCTGAGTTAACACTGCTCCGATTCCTATCCCTAAAGCATGACATTCTATCTCAAAAGTCTTGTTAAATTCAAGTAAAGATAATAAAGGAGCATTAGTTAAATAGTCTTTAATCAGCATGAAAGCTTTTTCTTGTTCATCAGCCCATTGAAAATTGGAGTTTTTCTTAATTATCCCAATCAAAAGAGTAGCCAAGGTACTGAAATTAGGTACAAAACTTCTATATAAACTAGCTAAACCATGGAAACTCCTTACTTGGATAACACTTGTAGGTTGTGCCTATTCTCGAATTGCCTTTACCTTTTCTTGATCAACTTCAAGACCTTAAGAGCTAACCATGAAACCTAAGAAAATAACTTTGATAGTGCAGAATGAACACTCTTTAAGAATTTTAGCCTATAAATATTAGGCTTAGTCAACCGTTGTAAGTATAGAGATTTAAATTTAAGAAACTTAGCCATGAGCCTTTCTTTTGAAAGTTAACTGTTGCACCTATATTAGTTCTGCACTATTTATGTAACATCCTGAGATACGGTCTAAAAGTTTGGGCCTTGCAGGCAGGAGTTTTCCAGTAGTAGGGTGACACGATTACCACTAGAAGACATACAACAAGGAATTCACTAGTGATTCAGAAACAGTGTATGCCAGAAGTCATGGAAAGAAAAGTTCATCAGTTTTACTTTGAGAAGGGATTCATCAGTTGGTTGGGCGAAAAAGTATTTGCTAGTAAAAGTAGAGTTATACTTAAATCAGAAAGTTGACTTATATTCTACTTAGGACACTACTCATGCACATAACCTTTTTTACTAAGACAAGTAGGGTATCTTAAGAATACCAAAACACCTAGTGCCTATAAATTAAGACCTTTTCATTGATAATTCTCTCCTCGATTATATTTTTTCTCAAGTTTGTACTCAAGAACCAAGCTAAGTCTCCGATCTGTTAAGGTTTTGTCCAGAAAAGTAGGTTCGTTCGTATGTTTGAACTCAATCTGTTCTATTTGTGATATGTGTATGTGTATGTTTATGTATGTTGCGAACCAGCCAGACCATCTACCAGCAAGGAAAAAGGACAAGAAAAATTTGTTTAAAATTCTCGACAAATCGGTGAGTATGCAGGGAATGTCACTTGTATGTGCAAATCATTATGATATCCATGAGCTTAAGGTTTTTAAACTAAGTTCGAAGAGTTATCTTTTCTAAATCTCTGTTTCACAATTATAATTTTAAGATATGTTTTAAAAGCATGGTTTATGAGTTACAATACGGGAACTATTTTAAGCAAGCTTTATGAGAAACAAGTATTTCATACGACCTTTTCATGTTTGGCGAGCTCTATGTTTTTAAATATTTTAAATGGAAAAACTTTTTGTATATTTTGGATATAACTCGCGCGCCAGAGGATTGTGAGTACTCACCTTTATGTTTTGTGATTCAGGCGTTGAAGCCCTGAGACATGTGGAGAGATAAGGGAATTTCAAGCTATGCTCCATTCATCGGGACATACTGGTGTGATGAAGAGTGTTTAGCTTTATTCTACAATTACGGGACATGTTAAAAACTCTCTAAGTCACAAATGAGGCGTTATAAGAATATCCGCTTATCCAACAGAAAGATATAATGTCACATTCAAGAAATCAGGTTACTGAACCAAGAGTGGCCATGCCTCAATTTTTAAGTTAAATTTGAGCTTTAGATTATAAAGAAGTATCTAGTCTAGTGGTTAAGCAACAACGCAGTTGTCTTTGAATATCTGAGTTCGAGTCTCTTCCCTCACATCATTTTCTATTTTGAGCAATTTTGCTTCAAAATCCTAGTTTGTGTTATGCCTTGTTTAAAAATAATTGTCATTAGCAGTTAAAAAAGTATTTGAAGTAGTCTAGTGGTTAAGCAACTTAAGTAACTCATAAATGACCTAAGTTTAAGTCTCCATGCTATCAATTATTTTTTAAAAATTTTGCAACAAAGTTGATCATCTTTTTGTAATAGTATGCCCAAAGATCAATCATGATATGGTTGTAATAACATACTTGATTTATCATGTTTATTAATATAAGGCGTTACCATTATTATTTCAGTTTCTTTTCTGTGTGTATAAATAAACTATTTTAAAATAATGTCCCGCGAATAATATGACTATTCTGAAAAGATCCTTAGTCAAGTATTATTGTTTGCTAGGACAACAATAATGCATTAAGACTAACATGTAGTTGATTGATGATAAAGAGTTGTCATTGATATGGAGTGTCAAAATCAATGCATGAATATGTCTGTCAGAGAACAACATATTGGACTAACTCGCTATGAGTATGTTTCTTGGATTATTATGTAATTGTGACAACATTACTCATAGTGATTAATATGTATATGATCCCCAAACTTGAGATCATCATTAACCCAACATCGTGAGTTGTATATTTTGATAGAGTCAAACATACACCGTAATTGGTTGTTCTATTAAGGCTGATGTTGGATATACCATAATCTATGTAGAGGGATATGGTTGATCAATACAAGTCCCTCATATATAATGGGAGTAATATCTTAGGCCACTTGATTGAGTGAGACTAGAAATGCATGGCCATGTTAAAATAAGATGATATGAGATGTCATACTTATTTGTATATCATAGGCTACTCAAGATATCAAGCAACATGGGATGGACTATGCAACTGTAACTATTCAGAGATAAAGGACCCAATGATTAATGTATGAAAGGTTAATCATAAAAATGTTATGTCAAATCATGATTTCTTGTAACTTAGGTAGCACTGATGCATTGCTAGATGCCACTCATTGTTTGTAGCATTAGAATTGTTCTAGTATTACTACTAACGTTAGAAGAACCTACAAGGTCACACCCTATGGTTGAAATGAACGGAATAAAACATAGTCGGTATTGTGTTTGGTTGTCACATGAATTAAATTAATTGTAGAATTCATTTAACTGGGTAATCAAATATCGAACATATTATATGTACAAGGTTGTTGTACACATAATGAGAATATAGTTCTATTAATATATGAATTTGGTTCGTATATAAATTTAAATAAATATAGTTTACGAAAATCCTTGTTATAGTTAATGTAATTATAATTTTCGGTTTAAAACATTATTATATTTATTTTTAATTATGATTATTATGTTCGGATAAAAAATTTATGAATATGATTCATTATATATATACCAATTATAAGAGGGTTAGTTAGTGAGAGTTTTTAAAAAAAACTCTAAAAATAAAATCCCAAAATTTTACTTGTGAAGTCTAGCTGCCGTTAAGCAAAGAGTTTTCCAAAACAGTTTTGGGGATTTCTTCCTTTCATTGTCAAACTGGGTGGATTACGTAGAGGTCGGAATCATGAAAGGTTGCGGCTTGGTTTGATAGTAGATCAGAATACTCGTTGCCGAGGTGTCGTTGTCTACACAGTTTAAAGTTACGGTATTTTGAAACCTTTATTTCACCCCGATTCATTCCTCGCACATGGATCCATGGTTGGATCGTCGGAATTATTAATTTTTTCTGCACCGTGGGGGTATCGACATTCCAAGAGTGGTATCAGAGCCACTTGTGTGATACGAACTTGTGTTTAAATACTTGGGTGATGTAATTGTATAAGATGCATGCTTTAATTTTATTACGTTTTCGACTGTTTAAATCGTTTAAACATAACCTAATAATCGTTCATTTCGATAATTGATTAAATGTTAATCATGGTGTTGTGGCCTATTCGGTTTTATGTTATTACTGTTAAGTGTTAACAAATCTGTAATGATCATGCGACGGTGGTATTTACAATTTCTAGTAAGAGTTAACTGGTTAGTGGAACAAGGGTTGTTCCGATATGAAACCTCAAGGATTAAAATCCTGAAAACACGATTCTGTTGATAAATGTTATCAAATCGTGAGGTTTTATTTGACTGGGTATGTTTTTCGTACTTACGGTGACAGTTCCCACTCGTATTTTGGGAATAGGGATCTAAGGATGGCTCCGGTCACCTCAGACCGCATCTTCTTACAGTATGTTTTATAATAAGACTTGGTGGGCCATAAAAAATGATTGAAAGGATATTTTATAATTCACCTTAGCAAAACATTGAATTATGTGTGCTATTTTTGACATGCACTGTGTTTGAAATGCATAGTTATATCCCAATGACTCATTTGATAAAAGGTGGTAATTTTTATAAATACGGCCTGCGTGTCGTACCTTACTACTATTCTCTTGTATTTCTCTTCTCATCTTACTCCCTCGTATGTAAAATGAGTTTCTGCATATTGTAATTTGCAAGAGTTACTGTGGGCTAGACGAGAAGGAAGATGGGCCAACTAGTGTGGACCGATAGCTTGTGAAATGGCTTACACCTTTAGGTTTCCTTTTGGTTCTCCCATTGACTTGGGTTGAACCACCTTAGTTTATGGGCTATAACTATTGCATTTATTTATTACTTTATTTATTCATGTATGAGATGCTATAGATGTCTAAAGCATGCAAAATTTTAAATATATTAAAATTTGATAATAATCAACCCCATTAATTGATGAGATCAATTAAAAGACTAAATGGACTAAAGTAGACAATAATTGGTGAGATGCAACAACCTTAATAAAATCCCTCTATTAAAATATTATGTCAACGTAGCCTTCCAATTTTGCCCTCGTTAAGGCCTCGATCAATACTATGTAGGTTCTACCGAGGCAAAGTGTTAGTATTTATCTTGGTTAAATGCGAAGAATAAACAAGTGATATTCACTGGTTAAAAAAGGTTAATGACTTAACTAGGTTACTCTAATAGGATAAGAAACCTAGAGGCAAGTAATTTAGATAAATCATAAGATAATTAGAACAACAGTTGTTCACCAAAGATTAGGAGTTACATATGATGTAATTAGCAAGTGTTACTTACCTAAATAACCATAATCTTGAGAGTAAAGCCAAAGCTGACTTCAGAGGAGGTGAAATATGGATCCATAACCCACTAGAAATACTTTTGAGAAAGTCTTTCCAAAATTAATATATGAGGGTTATTAATTTTGAAATAAAATAGTGGGAACATCTTTTAATAAAGTCCTTTTAATGATTGATATAAATTTGGTAAATTTACACATGTATATTTTATTGTTGTAGATATATTATGGCTGCAAACACTAATACACTCTCATTGCCATCGGTCCTTCAGAAGGACAATTTGAATGGTTTGAACTTTCTTGATTGGTTCCGTAACTTGAGGATTGTCCACAAACAAGAATGGAAATTATATGTCATTGAACAACCACTTCCTAATGAACCATCCGCTAATGCCTTGAGGGCTGATAGAGATGCTTACAAGAAGCATCGCGATGACATGGTAGACGTTGGATGTCTTATGCTTGCCACTATGAATCTTGAGCTTTAGAAGCAACATGAGGACATGGTTGTTTATGATATGATCAAGCACCTGAAAGAACTTTATCAGGGGCAAGCACGGCAAGAGAGGTTCGATATCTCTAACGCCCTAGTCCAATGTAAGCTGGCTGAAGGAAGCCCAATAGGACCTCATGTCCATAAGATGATTGGCTATATTGAAAGCCTGTCTAAGCTTTGGTTTCCATTGAGCCAAGAGTTGGCCACTAATGTTATTTTGCAATCGTTGCCAGATAGCTGCAGCTAGTTTGTCCTCAATTTCAATATGAATGAAATTGACAAGACTCTGCAATAGTTGCTTAGTATGTTATGAACTGCTGAAGGCAACATTCAAAATGTTGGACCCAGGCCGATACTGATGGTCCGTAATCACAAGGGCAAGGGAAAGGCCAAAGTTCAGATAAAGCCCAAGGGCAAAGGTGGGCCCAAGCCTGGAAAAGGAAAGGTTGCACTGAAACCTAAAGGTGGGGTGTCTAAGGAAGGAAACTGCTTTCATTGTGGTGTGACTGGACATTGGAAGCGGAACTGCCCTATCTATCTTGAGGAAGTCAAAAAGGCCAAAACAAGCGAAACGTCTGCTTCAGGTATTTATGTTATTGATATTAATTTATCAACTACTACTTCTTAGGTATTAGATACTGGTTGTGGTTCTTATATTTGTACATCTGTACAGGGACTACAAAGGAATAGGACTTTGGCTAGAGGAGATGTGGACCTGTGAGTTGGAAATGGAGCAAAAGTTGTTGCATTAGCTGTGGGAACATATAATTTATCTTTGCCTAGTGAACTTGATTTATGTTTAGAGGATTGTTATTCTGTGCCCAGTTTGACTAAAAACATTATTTCAATTTCTTGTTTAGAAAAAAATTGGTTTTGAGATAATTATTAAGAATAATTGTTGTTCCTTTTATCTCAATAATATTTTCTATGGTTCGGCACAATTGATTAATGACCTCTATATTTTATATCAAATGAATCTCATTTACAACATAAATACTAAAATATCTAAAATAAATGGCTCAAATCAAACTTATCTGTGGCATTGTCGTTTGGGCCACATAAGTGAGAAAAATGACTAAAATAAATGACTCAAATCAAACTTATCCATAAAGATGATCTCTTGGATTCATTTGTTCTTGAACAATTTGAAGTATGTGCATCTTGCTTATTGGGAAAAATGACTAAATCTCCTTTTACTGGTAAAAGTGAACGAGCTAGTGATTTATTGGGCCTAATACATTCTGATGTATGTGGACCAATAAATACACAGGCTAGAGGTGGGTTTCACTACTTCATTACTTTCATTGATGATTTCAGTAGATATGGGTATGTCTATCTCATGCGCCATAAGTAAAACTATCAAGACAATTTGATTTGATCAAGGTGGAGAGTATTTGAGCCTAGAGTTTGATGATCTTTTGAAGGAAAGTGGGATTGTCTCACCACTTACTCCTCTTGGTACTCCTCAATGGAATGGAGTTTCTGAGAGAAGAAATCGAACTCTATTAGACATGGTTCGACCCATGATGAGTCATACTGATCTACCGACTTCTTTTTGGGGACATGCACTTAAGACAGTTACTTTCACACTAAATCGTGTTCCATCTAAATTTGTTAAAAAGATGGCATATGAGATGTGGACTGGGAAACGTCCCTGTATGTCTTTCATGAACATTTGGGGTTGCGAAGCTTATGTTAAAAGTCAGACGTCTACTAAGCTTAAACCCAAATCTGAAAGGTGTATTTTTGTGAGGTATCCAAAAGAAACCAAAGGATATTATTTCTTTAATCCCACTCAGAACAAAATGTTTGTTGCTCAGACTGGTGTCTTCCTAGAGAGAGAATTTGTTTCTAGAAAAAGAAGTGGGAGAAAGATTGAACTTGAAGAAATTCGAGAATCACAAGATACCACTGAACTAGAGATAAAACAACAGCAAATTCCACAAGAAATTGAGGAACAAGTAACTGTTGTAGAAACACAACCACCGCGTAGATCTTTAAGAGAACACCATGCACCTGAGAGATATGGATTTCTCATTACAACACATGGTGACGTTCTTCTTATAGATCAAGATGAGCCTAGGACTTATCAAGAAGCGGTGACGAGCCTAGACTCCAAGAAATAGCTTGAGGCCATGAGATCTGAGATGGATTCCATGTATGAAAACCAAGTATGGACTTTGGTTGACCCATCCAAAGGGGTTAAACCTATAGGGTGCAAGTAGGTTTTCAAAAAGAAAACTGACATGGAAGGAAATGTACAAACATACAAGGGGCGATTAGTCGCTAAAGGTTTTCACCAAGTTTATGGTGTTGACTATGATGAAACCTTTTCTACTGTAGCTATAATTAAATCCATCAGGATCTTGCTCATTATAGCTGCATTTCATGACTATGAAATCTGGCAGATGGACGTCAAAACAGCTTTCCTTAACAGGAAACTTGAAGAAGATGTGTACATGACACAACCTAAAGGTTTTGTCAATCCAAAGGATGCTAGAAACATATGTAAGCTTTAAAGATCCATATATGGATTAAAGCAAGCTTCTCGAAGTTGGAATCTTTGTTTTAACGATGCAATCAAAGAGTTTGGTTTTATCAAAAATAAAGATGAGCCATGTGTTTACAAGAAAGTTAGTGGGAGCACTATAACATTCTTGGTACTGTATGTGGATGACATACTTATCATGGGAAATGACATACCTACCTTGCTGTCTATTAAGAATTGGTTAGGAAGTTGTTTTTCTATGAAGGACTTGGGCGAAGCCACTTACATCTTAGGAGTCAAGATCTATAGAGATAGATCAAGACGACTACTAGGTCTAAGCCAAAGTACATACATAGATAAAGTACTAAAAATGTTCAGTATAAAAGAATCTAAGAGAGGATTCCTACCTATGAGACATGGTATTTCACTTTCAAAGGAAATGTGTCCTTCAACTCCACAAGAGAGAGAACACATGAGTAAAATTCCATATGCTTCCGCTATTGGATCTATCATGTATGTCATGTTATGTAGCCGTTCAGATGTCTCATATGCCTTAAGTATGACAAGCAGGTACCAAGTAGATCCTAGTGAAGGTCACTGGACCACAGTTAAGAATATCCTTAAGTACTTAAGAAGAACTAAGGATACGTTCCTAATTTATGGAGGTGAGGAAGAGTTAAGTGTAAAAGGTTACACTGATGCCAGCTTCCAAACCGACAAGGACGATTCTTGATCACAATCAGGTTTTCTATTTTGCCTTAATGGTGGTGCTGTGAGCTGGAAGAGTTCAAAGAAAGGACAGTAGTCGATTCTACAACAGAGGCCGAGTATATTGCAGCCAGTGAGGCAGCAAAGGAAGTAGTTTAGGTCAAGAAGTTCATTACTGAACTAGGGGTTGTGCCTAGCATATCAGATGCTATAGAACTCCGATGTGATAACAATAGAGCCATTGCACAAGCTAAAAAACCTAGATCTCACCAGCGATCCAAACATATACTTAGGCACTACCATCTTATTCGAGAGATTACCGATTGAGATGATGTAGAGATTTGCAAAGTACCTACTGATGACAACATTGTTGATCCCCTGACCAAGCCTTAGACACAGCAGAAGCATGATCGTCACACTAAGTCGCTTGGTATTAGATATATAAGTGATTAGTCTTAGTGCTAGTGGGAGTTTGTAAGAGTATGCCCAAATATCAATCATGAGATGGTTGTAATAACATACTTGGTTTATCATGTTTTTTAATATAAGGTGTTACCATTATTATTTCAGTTTCTTTTCTATGTGTATAAATAAATTGTTTTATAATAATGTCCTGAGAATAATATGATTATTCTTAAAAGGTCTTTAGTTAAGTATTATTGTTGGCTAAGACAACAATAATGCATTAAGACTAACATGTCGTTGATTGATGATAAAGCGTTGTCATTGATATGGAGTGTCAAAATCAATGCATGAATATGTGTGTTAGAGAGCAACATATTGGACTGACCCACTATAAGTATGTTTCTTGGATTATTATGAAATTGTCACATCATTACTTATAGTGATTAATATGTATATGATCCTCAGACTTGAGATCATCATTACCCTAACATTGTGAGTTGTATATTTTGATAGAGTCAAATGCACACCATAACTGGTTGTTCTATAAAAGCTGATGTTGGATATACCACAATCTATGTAGAGGAATATGGTTGATCAATATAGGATAAGTCCCTCCTACATTATAGGAGTAATATCTTAGGCCACTTAATTGAGTGACTAGAAATGCATGGCCATGCTCAAATAAGTTGATATGAGATGTCATACTTATTTGTATATCATAGTCTACTCAAGATATCAAGGAACAGGGGATGGACTATGCAAGTGTGACTATTCGGTGACTTGTGTCCAATCCAGAGATAAAGGACTTAAGGATTAATACATGAAAGGTTAATCGCAAAAAGGTTATGTCGAATCATGATTTCTTGTAACTTAGGTAGCAATGATGCATTGCTAGATGCCACTTATTGTTTGTAACATTAGAATCGTTCTAGTATTACTTCTAACGTTACAAGAACCTACAGGGTCACACCCTATGGTTGAAATGAACGGAATAAAACATAGTCGGTATTGTGTTTGGTTGTCACATGAATTAAATTAATTGTAGAATTCATTTAACTAGGTAATCAAATATTGAACATATTATATGTACAAGGTTGTTGTACACATAATGAGAACATAGTTCTATTAATATATGTATTTGGTTCTATATAAATTTAAATAAATATAGTTTACCAAAATCCTTGTTATAATTAATTAATTATAATTTTTGTTTTAAAACATTATTATATTTATTTATTTTTAATTATGATTATTATGTTCGGATAAAAATTTTATGAATTATGATTCATTATATATATACCAATTATAAGAGAGTTAGTGAGAGTTTTAAAAAAAACCCTAAAAATAAAATCCCAAAATTTTGCTTGTGAAGCCTAGTAGTCGTCAAGCGAAGAATTCGCCAAAACAGTTTTGGGGATTTCTTCCATTCATTGTCAAACTGGGTGGATTGCGTAAAGGTTGAAATCATGAAAGGTTGCGGCTTGGTTCAATAGTAGATCAGAATACTCGTTGCCGAGGCGTCGCTGTCTACTCAGTTTAAAGTTTCAGTAATTTTGAAACCTTTATTTTACCCCGATTCGTTCCTCATTATTTTTAAATTTTGAAAGGGTAACTCCCAAAGTAATTGTTGTTAATTCTCTCAAACATCTTTTTCCCCCTCTTGAATGCCTTTGTAACACCCTATACCTAGCCTGGTCACCAAGCCCAAATACTAGGATGCCACACCACCGTCTTGTGTCATACACAACAAGTAAAAGCTCATTCTAAATGATACCTCTTCCATTTTTGTATTTGTATAGGTTTTAAGTCAATCTTACCTTTTAGTTATCATCATTACAAACAAAACATACATCAAATGGTCTTATAATAATAATTAAACATGCATAATGTCCATTTACGAAAATTTCAAAATTGACTACATAAGTATCGATACTAGAACATGGGTATCAATATTTTCAACACACGATATTAATATTGTATGGAAAATCGATACTAAATCAACATTTTGTTTCTCGTCCAAGAGAAAATATTACTACAATTGAAAAATTATCGATAAAATTAACCCGAGTATCAATACTCGTGATCGGGTATCGATACCAATTTATGATTCTAACTTCCTGCACATTTCAAAATCATAGAGGTCTCGTTTTTACAACACGAATATCAATACATCTGCTTCAGACAAGAAATATACCACATTTTTAAGCATATAAGTCATTCCAACTTGTACCAACTCATCATGCTATCATAACATCATCAAATAAACATCAAAATAGTCATAATAGTAGTATCAAACATTGAAAATAAATTCAAATGATAATCGACTTAATACGATTCAATTCTCAAAATCCTAAGAGCATTTAAGCTAGGGAACTTCCAAAACATCATGACAAATATCATTAAAATTCTACCACATTGTCTTATTCCCAAAATGAAAACAAATAACAATAACCACTTATTGTACCGGCACATAACTAATCTGCAATGGTTTAAAAGAAGTGTGTGAGCCTAACAATATCAATGAATGCCTAGAACAACTACCATGCAAACAATTCATCAAGCATTAATGAAACAACCATATAGCACAGCCTCAATAGTTCCAACTCTAGTGTCATATTATACTTACTCGTGCATTATTTACTAATTCGTTTACATGGTAATCACATTCTCTTTTAAACATATTTCACATTACTTAATAACATGTTTATAGATAAATTACATAGCAATCACATACTCATTTAGGCATACATCTAAATACATACAATAATATTTATATATAATTTGGCACTTGAGCTATAAAACGTAAAAGTAAGCTCTGCCATCACTCATCGGATACATGGTTCACCAACACATCACATAGACTCATAGAGTAAAAAATGTCCTAAAAGTGAAGCATAAAGCTAACACTCTCCTTATTTCCCCTCACATGTCTCATTGAATGGAGCTTAGCTTACATTCCCTTATCCCTCCAAAATGTCCCAAGGCTTCAATGCCCAAAATCACTATACATATAGGTGAGTACTCACAATCCTATGGCATGCCAACTATACCCAACGGTTTCAAGATCACAAGGCCAAAATATCAAAAATCAAACACATATTACTTATCGATTATCCGTGCACTATCACTGCATATTTGAGTTTTTAGCAAAACTGTCACTAACATTTAACATATACATAACACGTACACATTTGCAATTTCACAACAGTCATCATAACCACATCTCACATGTTATAGCATATCATCTCAATTCACATATTCACAAACACATAAACACATAGTTTACAAGATAACATAGGTATGAGAAAGCTTACACTCAGAATTTAGAGTAGGGGTTTAGGCTACTACTAATTTCCCAAATAATGCATTGAATCATGTCCACAAGAAATTGTTCCAAATAATCACTAATACGTTTTTGTCGAAAAGCCAAAAGCTCAAACTAGACTTTTGTAACTCGTAGATGGTCCTAGCGAATCCAAAGCTTTAACACAATAAAATCACACAACAATAAACTCAAAAATTAGCTAAGGACTCCCACAAGCAATAAAAAACATATGCCTAGTTTCATGTAATCGAAACCCTTAACATAGCAAACCTAAAATCCAAATAACTCGGTCTATATTCAGTCTTTTCACTTAAAACCAATTCTAATTATCTTATAATTCACCTGCGACTAATTCCCAACCATTAAACTATACAAAACTACTCAATTCATGGTATCATGTTTTTTGACATATTTAATGGCTATTTTTTGAAAATTCATTAAACCCTTAAAAATCCTTATTGAATTTTTAATGTAAGTTTAGAAACCTTATAATCATGTCAAAACTAATTGGAAAACACTTTGAAACCATATTTTTACTCAAAATCCCAAAATCTACCATTAACGATCCAATTTTCGTCTTTTTTTAAAACACTAGATTATATGCCATGATCCATTACATGTGGTTGGGACAAATTGTAAGGAGGAAAATGTGACAATTTAATAATCTACAAATATTTGTGGTTTATCCATAAATGTGTTTCTCCAGCTTGTCTGCAATTTTAGTGGCTTGACCACATATATTATTCAAGCAATTTAACTGCATTTTAATAAGTCATAGCTTCCGGGCAACCGATGTGGCGAGTCATTGCTCCCGGGCAACCTAAAATGGCTTAATTGGTGTGTTTTGGATGGATGAGTTATGGGGAACTCTTTTTGATGTGTAGCGGAAATGGGTAGGATGTTTTGAAAAATATGCATAATTATTTTTATTAAAATTTTCATCGACATTTTCTTGTGCATAAAAGTTTGTATATTTGAATAATATGGTTGTGATAATAATATTGAAATGTTTTATAAGATAATTGATATTTAGCTTGTTATAAAACTCACACTGAGCTTATTAGCACACCCCTTAATTTTCATAAACTTTTCAAATAATACACAAGCGTAGGACTTGGATACAACATATGGAGGAGTCTCTCGGATACAATTTTTAATAAAGTACATTACAAATTGTTTGGGTTTTTTTTTGGACATTGGACTATTTTTGGCTTATTTAAACTTTTGATATAATAATTGTTTTACATGCATAATCGATGAACTTATAAATGTTTTATTTTTTTTTTGGAGCTTAGATGGTTTTATCTAATGTTAAATAAATTTTAAACTTAAACTTTTCTAACTATTTTTAAAAGTCTACTGCAAATGGTTTACATCTAGACCATTTATAAGTAACGTTCAAAAGTGATATTGCAAATTTCCTATTTAAATGCTTTAAGATGATAATTCAATTTAATTAGTGAATTTTTCCAAAATAAACATGTTTTAGTATTTTTTACAACAATATTAAATTATTTATAAATCAATTCTAGGTTTTCATAAAAAATGATTTAAACAATTTTTTTAATAGGAAAAAGTTTTTCAACAAAATTAATGTGGCTTCCAAAATTTGACCATAACGTCTAAGCCTGGTTTGAGGGGTTACACATGACAAGTACATGAATATGTTTTACTCTTTCCAACTTGAACAAGCCAAGATTTGATTATGTTTTTTAACAAGGACATGTTAAACAGTTTTCCAACTTTTACATTTTATCCATACAAAGTCTTGCATCTTTATGGTGAGCCCAACTCACAAAACTTTACTTATGTATATCTTTTGTTTTGAGCAGGTTGTGTTGTTCTTGTATATTCACTGAGTTCTTAAAGAACTCACCCACTCTTTTTTCACTTCGCAGGTAAGCAGATCCCACGGAAGACAGTGGCGAGGGGAACAATTCGAACGAAGCTAAAATCAGGATAAGTACAAGCGAACCTAGGACAAAAGACAATGTGAATATCTGCTTGGGATTAGTGATACATTTTTTAATGAATTTTCCATTGTGCTATGACTCAATTTTCCTTATGTTTCTTTTATTTGTGAACCAATAAAGTTATGTAGCACCTGTTTGTTTGATTATGTTAGTTTTCTTTCAGTATCAATGAAGTACCAAGTGACATCACTCTTCCTTGCATGCGTGCTTATGATAATGTTTTTCAAATCTTATCTAAAATATACCTAACCCCATAACCAAGCCCAATGTGGTGAGGTACTTGAGCATACGACCCCTATAATTTTGTAACCCTGATATAAATGCGAACCCTTGTAAATGGAATTTTTATTTGTAATCCCAGTTAAAGTATGTGAACCCTTGTATGTAGGACCATTCCCGTTCGTGAAGCTCGTATTCTGTACGAACCTAAATTCTTATGTGAACCTATATTGCTGTAAAAACCTTATAAGAAAGTTCTAGGTACTTTTGTACTTATGTATTAATGTGCAAAGCCTATTACTTTTTTGATTAATGTCACACACAAACTCTTATTCCTTATGTGATATGTATGCTGGGAGTTTCCATGTCTTCCCTTGTGTTCTTATATGCATCTTTGCAAGTCTGCTGCCCAGTGACAAATCTTTGCATACTTCCCTTATGAAATTGATACTATGAGCTCACATGTTCTATGTTTCTTGCATGATAATATGTCATTTTGATGTACTGTGATAATTTAGTACATTCTTGGTGCTGTAAAATTGGGGTAGGACTTAGGAACATTTCCTTGGTTAAGTTGTAACTTTCGAAGGTTTATGCCACGAATCATCCCTCCACTATTTGCCATTCAAGTAATTAGTGTTACTATTATGTTTTGGTAAACAATGTTCATAGTAGAGTTTTGATATGCAGAGTTTACAAGAATGACTGGTAAGTTTGGGGATACTTAGTTGAGTATGTTAATGTCTTACCCAAGCCAATGTCCCGCATACATTTAGAGTTAGTGAGAATGCATCCCAAAAGGGTAAATACGACGGTACTTAAGCGACCTCTCAAGGCCAATATTTTGGAAGATAGTGTCGAGTCATTGGTATAATCCATCATTGGGGCTTTCCAATGAGCTGCTAGTGCCAACATTGTTTCTACGAGCAAAGGATTTCCATTAGAACATCTGCGAGCTTTGGGGGGTAAAGAGTTTAGTGGAGCTAGAGAATCTAACCCTACAAAGGTAGAATACTAGCTTGAGAGTGTTTAGACGATCCTTGAACAAATGGCATGCCTTGATGAAGATAAGTTGGTATGTGCGGTGTCCTTACTCACCGATGAAGCTTATCACTGGTGTAAAACTATAAAGTAGGGGACTGCTGTGAATCGTTTAACTTAGGATTTCTTCTTGAAGACCTTTAAAAAGAAATTCATGGTTGAGAAATATATGGAAGCTTGCAAGTGAGAGTCCATCAACCTAGTGTAAGGCGAGCTATCTGTGGCGAAGTATGAGATAGAGCTTTTGTGATTAAGCAAATACGCAGTTGAGATGGTTTCGCAAGAAAAGGATTATTGTTAGAGATTTTTCTTTGGATTACATCGCGATATCCAGCTTTAGTTAGGCCAAAAGGCGTAACCAACCATTCGTACAAACCATGTTTGGTTTTGAATGCCGTCTTCCATTCATCTCCTTCCCTCACTCAGATATGATGAAAGCCACTCTTGAGGTCTATCTAGGAGAATAGTTGAGCTCCACTTCACTCATCCAACATGTCATCCAATCATGAAATCAAATGTTGATATTTAATGGTGATCTTATTGATGGCTCGACAGTCCACACACATGCACCACGAACCATCTTTCTTAGACACCAAAAGTACGGGCACAACACACAGACTTAGACTCTCTCGCACATAACCTTTTTCTAGCAATTCAGATACTTGCCTTTGAAGCTCCATGGTCTCCTCAGGATTACTTCGGTAGGCTGATCTATTTGGAATTATGGCTCCGGGAAAAAAGTTGATTTGATGTTCAATTCCTCGTATTGGTGGCAAACTACTTGGTATATCTTCTGAAAATACATCGTTGAATTCCTGCAACAAATTCAGGATGGAAGAATGCATGGTATCAATTAACTTGTTAGTTCCCATCAAACTTTCTTTGTACATAAGTACAAACATGGGTTGTTTCAATAAGAAAGATTTTCGAATCTCTTTTTGTCTCGCATAGAAATTCCATTTTCCAGATTCACTATCTCTTTTTCTTTATTTTTCTTCTTGTATTTTCATTTCACTATCTTTTTTCTCGCTCATTTTCAATTCTTTTTTTCCTTTCTTTTTTTTTTTGATTTCTTTTCTTTTTCTTTCTCATTTTTTTTCTCTTGATCACTTGCTTTCAACTTTTCAACAGAAGTTTTCAGCCTAAGCTGATCTTCGTACACTTATTTTGAAGTAAGGGTTGTAAAAGTTACATTATTTTCTAGATGCTTAAATGTGTATCTATTGGTGTATCATTGATGGATCACCCATCAGTCAAATTGGCATGATCTTCCTAGCAGCGAATGGCCGGTGTGCATTGGCACCATGTCACACACAACCTTATTATTATACTTGCCAATGAATAAGGCAATGACAACTTGTTTGGTTACTTTGAGCTCCCCTCTATCATTGAACCATTGCAGCTTGTAAGGGTGCGGATGCTTGGTGCTTGTTAAACTAAGTTTTTCCACCATTATGTTGCTAGCCACGTTTGTGCAACTTTCACCATCAATTATGATGCTACAAACTTTGCCTTGGACATGGCATTGGGTGTGAAATATGTTTTCATGCTGTTGCTCGTTTTACGTACTTTGAAGATTCAAACTTCACTTAATGACCAAGACGTCACCATCAACAGCATATTCCAAGTCTTCTTCTTCATCGGTTGGTCCATTGGTTTCTTCTTCTTGTTCCCCATCGGACTCAATCTCCCCATCGCCCCTTATAAACGTTGCACTTCAGTTGCGACATTGGCTGGCAATATGACCCCTCCCAAGGTATCTAAAACACTTGATGTCTTGGGTTCGATTTGGTACAACCTCCATTTTTCCTTTGCTTGATTCTCCACTTGGCTTGTTAAGCTTTCTGGCTCCAATAATCTCCTTAGATCGGTTCGGGGCATCCTTTTTGCTGACTTCTTCTCCCTATCTGGATGTAGAATCGGCATTAGAAAAGGCTTGTGTGGTGCCCTTTCGCTTCAATTGCTTCTCCACCTTCATTGCCATATGAACCATGTCAATGATCTCGACATAGTGTTGCAACTCCACCACATTGGCAATATCACGGTTGAAACCAGCAAAAAACCTTGCCATAGTAGCCTCTTGATCCTCCTTGACGTTAGCTTGAATCATGGTTGTCGAAACCATTTTTTATGCATTTGAAAAATGAAGATCGACTTTGAAAACTGAAAATGGGAGTCGCTACCAATCTTTTATTGAGGTGTGATTGGATCACCTTGAAAATAATTTTAGGTTTGCGAATTTTGAGAAAACAGGCTCGGGAGTCAGTTATGCACGAGGAAGGGTTAGCACCCTCGTGATGACCAAAATTGGTACCGAATTGATTGTTTAATGTCATAATGTCGAAATTTTGAAAATATTTTAAAATACGATCCTTTAAAAATAAAATTTGAATAAAATGAATTGGATGATAAGACTCACTTCTTTCGAGGAGATAAATTGCCACACTCAGTAAGTTAGAATGCGGGAGTTCAATCTTCGAAATTAGGTTTGTCCTTTTTTAAATTTTAAAAATTCATGCATTTGAGAAGGATATCTGATTATTTGGGTCAAATGAGAAAATTAAAACCCAGTAAGTTAGGGCTCGATTTCACAAAATTCCTAAATATCGAATATTGCCTTTATTTTTATTTATTAGAAAAATTGTCGTCTCGAGAAAACAACCTGTCATATCCAATGCGTTAGGACACAACGTGTCGATTTCCCGAGAATGAGCTTTTTATTTATGTTTTGATTAAAAAAAATCTCAATTATTTAGATTCGACGAGAAGGATTAGAACCCAATACGTAGGCTCAATTCTTTCGAAGATCCCAAATACTGAATTTTGCTTTATCTTGAAAGTTTTTGAACAACACAACTTTGTAATTTGTAATCTTTTGAATGGATAAAAAAACAATTGTATAATAATGTACAACGCGCAATGATAATTCGTAGACTAAAGCGTACACTAAGGAATAATGAATAATTGATGAATACAACAAACAAACATAACAACAATAATCTCTATTGTACATGATGCCAACATCAATATCAACATTCAAAAACTAATAAAAACGAGCCAATTAAAACAAATGCAAACCAAATGTACAAGTTTGGAAATAACTAAAAACAAATGACATGAAAGAAATGGAAATTGTAAATGAATAAAGTATGTACCAGAATTTAAAATAAATAATATACTAGAAATTGAAATAACCAAAATAGATAATAGATAATTTGAAAGAAATAAATATATATATATAGAAATAAATAAGTAAAATAAAAATAGATAATTTGAAAGAAATAAATATATATATATAGAAAATTAAGTGAAATATAAAACTTGTAGTCCATAGAATATTGTATAAGTATGTACGTATAATGAAAATAATTTAATATAAACATTGAATATGTACAAAAATAATGTTGTATGAGAATATTATTACGTAGATTTTAAAAACCAATAAATCTATACAAGTGAACCTTAAAAATATGTTGTAAAATAAAACTATTAAAATACAAATAATATTGAATTCACATATAATACATAAATAATACATAAAAATAAGAAAACAATTTCATGAGAACTTAAAATGATAATAAAGCAATAAATTTAGACGAAATTAATCACAAAGTTCAAGTAATATTATGTGCACTATTAAAATGATATATAATTAAAAAAAGAATTAAACATGTAAAGAAAATAATGTGACCATAAGTATTTAAATGAAATTTAAAAAGGATTGCGCATATTAAACTAATAAAAACTAAATTAAAGTCAAACAGAAAGTTAAAGGGAAGAAAACAAAATTGGGCAGAGTTAGAGGGCCGAATGGTAACACACACGTAATATGAGGGACCAAAAGGGAAATAATTCCGCGCCCTCAAAACGCAGCGTTCGAACTAGACTAAAATGAAACAAGAATAAAATGTCTGGCCAAATTTAAAAGAAATAAAAGGGTTGATTTGAATACGCTATAGTAGCAGGAGGACCATTTGTGAAAATATCCCACTGAGGCAAAAACGCGCGGATCCTTCCCCGGATCGGGTCACCGCGCAGGTCATGGTCACTGAATGGCCAAAACGCTGCCGTTTTCAAGCTATCGAAACCAGCCTCAAACGGCGTCGTTTTATACATCTACTTAAGCACCCCAAAATCCGAAACAAAATGTTTCAGCCCTAAGTCCAGGCCAGAGGGAGGCCGCCCCTTTTTCTCCTCTGCTAGGGTTTTAAACCCAGTTCCCCAGGCCGCCACCAACAATCAGGCCGCTCTAGGGCCGCCGATCTTTGCCCGATCTCCGATGGCGACGGAGCGGGTAAATCCAGGTAAACGGCTCCTCCTTTAACCCTTTTATATATATATATATGTATATGTATATGATTAAAAATGGAAGAACAGAAAACAAAAATTGAAAGAAAAAAACGAAAGATGCAGAAAAAAGAAGAAAGAAAATCAAATCAACTTATTTCAATTTTGTTTTCTTTTCTGTATTTCATATGTGTGTGTAACCCCTTACAAAATGCTGAAAAATGTCTTTATATAGCCAAAAATAAAATGAAAATTACAAAAGAAAATGTATTTCCTTTTTCTTCTTTTTTGTTATTTGCTGTTTTTTTTTTGTTCTTTCTATTAGCTGGCATCTTTGTTTTCTGATTTGCTATTCCTTTGTTGCAGGTACACGCTCAGATGGGGCATACGGTGGCGCAATGACGTGGAGGCTCACGTGGATTTGGCGCAGCGGCACTACACGCGCGCAGACACAACATGCGTGAGGAGGAGGCCTGGCTCTGCTGCGGCGGCTGAGGCTGTTTCAGAAACTGCTACGGTTTCTGCTTATGCTTTGGGCTCAGAATCGGGTCTAAGTTTAGGTACTGGGTTGAGATTTCGACCATTGGGCTGGTGTTGGGTTATTGGATATTCAGACTAGTGGGCTTAGGTAAACGGGGCTAAGTACAATTGGGCCATTTGGGTTTAATATTCTGGGCCAATGTAAATGGACTGTGAACTTGGTTTTATTTATTTATTTATTTGGGTTTTAATATTTGGGCTCGGGCAGGACAAAATTTGGGTGTTACAGCTGCCCCTCTTTGCTCGTTGTCGTGCAATGGGAACGGAGCAAAGACTTTAGAAATGGCCAATTTTGCCCGGTCGTGCTGGACCTTGGTGCTCTTCTTCTTCACGTAGCCTCATTCCATCCTACTGCATCTTCAGAGGTATAGGAATTGGTGCCTCGATCTACTCCACCACAACACCGGGGAGATAGGATTTGTAGCTCGTAACTTTAATTTGCTTAACTGCGATATCGAGGAAACGAGATTTGCTATTGTAGCTTCAATTTGTTCCACTACACCACTAGGGAAGTGAGATTTGCCGTTGTGGCTTTAATCTTTTTAACTGCAATGTTGAGGAAGGGGGATACACTGATGTGGCTTTAATCTATTCCACTGCACCGCCAGAGAAGTAAGATTCCCTGTTGTAGTTTTAATCTTTTAACTGCAATGTCGGGGAAGCAAGATTCGCTGTTGTGGCTTTAATCTGTTCCACTGAATCGCCTGGGAAGTAAGATTTGAAATTCTTCGGTCTATTCCCCTGTAATCTCAGGGAGATAAGACCTGATGCGATCTACTCTACTGTAATTTCCGAGAGATAAGTTCATTTATTTTAATCCGCTCCACTGTAATCTCAGGGAAATAGGATTACTGACTTCAATCTGCTCCGCTGTAATCTCAAGGAGATAAGATTTTTGGCTTCAATCTGCTCCACTATAACCTTAGGGAGATGAGATTTGAAATTCTTCGGTCTATTCCCCTGTAATCTTAAGGAGATAAGACCTAATGCGATCTACTCTACTGTAATTTCAGAGAGATAAAATCCTTTATTTTAATCCGCTCCACTGTAATCTCAGGGAAATAGGATTACTGGCTTCAATCTGCTCCACTGTAATCTCAGGGATATAAGATTTTTGGCTTCAATCTACTCCACTGTAACCTCAGGGAGATGAGATTTGAAATTCTTCGGTCTATTCCCCTGTAATCTCAGGGAGATAAGACCTGATGCGATCTACTCTACTGTAATTTCAGAGAGATAAGATCCTTTATTTTAATCCGCTCCACTGTAATCTCAGGGAAATAAGATTACTAGCTTCAATCTGCTCCGCTGTAATCTCAGGGAGATAAGATTTCTGGCTTCAATCTGCTCCACTGTAACCTCAGGGAGATGAGATTTGAAATTCTTCGGTCTATTCCCCTGTAATCTCAGGGAGATAAAACCTGATGCGATCTACTCTACTGTAATTTCAGAGAGATAAGATCCTTTATTTTAATCTGCTCCACTGTAATCTCAGGGAAATAAGATTACTCGCTTCAATCTGCTCTGCTGTAATCTCAGGGAGATAAGATTTGAAATTCTTCGTTCTATTCCCCTGTAATCTCAAAGAGATAAGACCTGATGCGATCTACTCTATTGTAATTTCAGAGAGATAATATCCTTTATTTTAATCCGCTCCACTGTAATCTCAGGCAGATAAGATTCTTTGTTTTAATCCGCTCCACTATAATCTCAGGGAGATAGGATTATCGGCTTCAATCTACTTCCTTACACTTGAAGATAAGATTCGCCGTCTTCGATCTGCTCCGCTACTGCTTAGGGAGACAAGATCTGTAATTTCCCAACCTATTCCACTGCTGACTAGGGATATAGGACTTGTGGCTTAAAATTGTTTCCTTACACTTGAAGATAAGATTCGCTGTCTTCGATCTGCTCCGCTACTGCTTAGGGAGACAAGATCTGTAATTTCCCAACCTATTCCACTGCTGGTCAGGGAGCTAGGACTTGCAATCTTCAACCTATTCCACTACTGGTCAGGGAGCTAGGTTTTGTGATTTCACCGATCTGCTCTCTGGGGAACATGACCCGTTTAATTCATTTATGAACTTAATTATGCCTAGTGATTAGGATGTCATGATCAGAATGAATCAAATGCTCCTAACTAGACATGTGTGAATGGTGTTTGCATGAATGCAGAATTTTATTTTTTCGATAATGATCCCGCTTTGGTTGTCATTACTCGAAGTTTATCAAGGCTTTGTCACTGAAGTGTTATAACACCTTCCTTCGCGACTGGCATTTTCTAAAGAAACATTTAGCCAAGTAGCCCTCCACTGTAAACCTCAAAGTTATATCCACTAGGGCACAAAATTTGTACTATCATTCTCCCATCATAATCCAAGGGTAGAAATATGACTTTTCCTCAACCCTCTTTTATCACAATTCAAGGATACAGGATCTGAATTGTTCTGGTTTCTTACACCATTCCCAGGGTGTCGTACCAAAGGCTCATGCGCAAATGAAGGCCCTCTTTTTCGAGGTAACCTCTTTCTCTTGCCTGATGATTTAAGCTTTGTCATTAACCCGACATCCTATCATTTTGTTCAATCAAAGAATTTGACAACAAAATCCAAAGAGAAAGTCCAAATTTAGACTCTTCCTTCTCAAATTTCCAACCTTTAAATTTGGTGTGTTCTAAACAATAGTTCTGTTTCAGGTTCCTATATTATTTAGAAACTTTTCAGAGTAATATGCAAAACTTCCTTTGTGAAAGTTTTATTATTCCATTAATCATTATTCCAATGCAACATGCTTGCAAAAAAATGGTCATGACAATGGGTAAGAATAAAGTTTGTTCTAAGCATAGCTCAAAATGAATAAATTATCAAAAATAGTAAAGAAGGATAATAAAGAAATTGATTGGGAATGTATATCTTGGAAAAGAAAAAAAGTATTCCAAGAACAACAAATTTAATATAAATAATATGAGAATTGGGTGCCCCAGATATCGCAACTTGAACTTCTCTGTACAAACTTTCTGAAGACCATTCTAAGTTTGACATGTGTTTAGGAGATCTACATTGCTTTGTCGATGCCCCAAGATGTCACCTATCCTTTCCTGTTGATTCAGGCATAATAAGATTACCGCATGCCCTAATCTGATTAAGATTTGAATCACTCTGATCACTTCATGCCCCATTCTGATCAATATTTGAGCCACCCTTTTTGGGTTTTCAACTCAAATCCCCTTTGGCCTAAGGTGCCCTTTGCGGGTTTTCCCCTTAGCCTCTCCATTTTTACTGTTTCATTGTTTTATTCTTTTTTTTCATTTTTTCATTTTTCACCCTTTTTTTTTCAATCTGAACTCATAGGATTAGGCAAGTCCTTGTTATCCTCTTTCGACCAGAATCAATGTTTTTATAGATAAAGTCCTCCACCTAAGATCTTTCACTTTCATCTTGTATGCAAAAAACCTTCTTTGGTATCAGATTTCTTTCATAGAGCCTTTTGGGGTGCAACTACAACAGAAAACTTTAGATCTTTTTCTTTAATTAGGATAAAATCCAACAACATCTTGAAGGGATGGAAACTCGACTTCAAATGGGCAAAGCTATGCTAACTCAACGAGAGAGGCATTGCCCCGACAAAAAATTGCATCGTTCATACTATAAATTTCTAACATTGTGCTGTTGTGTAGGTTTCATTATTAGCGGTTAACCCGGGCATATCCTGGTATGATCATACAAAGACATCTTTAAACTCTAGAGGTAACTCAACAAGGTCTTGCTTCGTCCTTGCGGTCAAGTCAATTATAATATTCACCAAGCTCACAATTTCTAATGATTCCTTGTGAGGTAGGATCTGTCTATCTTCTTTTTCTAACCTCCTCACCAAGTCCAGAGATAAGCTACGATCTATGTCATTTCCAAAGTCATGAGATCCGTCTAAACACATGCCTCGCTCAAGAGAAAAATCTGAGTTTGTAGCATTGTCATTCATGTCATTGATATCTGAGGACCCATAGCAAGTACCAAAGAATGTGTGAATTTATGAATAATTATTTATACAATATAATTATGAATGAAAGAATGATGTGGAAGACAATTTAAAATAATAAATGAGTAATTATTCAAAAATAATGAAAGAATATTGGCTCAAAAATGAATGTAAAGATGTATTTTATTAGAATAATAACGTTCAGACATTAGCCTATTTCACAAAGGAATTTCTATCACTTTAGGCTAAAACAACAAAAATGTTCTGAACATTACTCTAAATAAGCTCTAACAACTACAGGGATTTCTTCCACAAGCTAATTGCTTAGAACACTCCAAATCTATAAGGGCAAATATCTAACAAGGTCCCTTTTCATTTGTGTCTTCATATATGTCATTGATGTGAACACTTGCCAACATTGTGTGTATGTTTTTCTCCTCTTTAATTTCCTCATAGAGTTTCATCTCCTTGTCGTCCATCATGTCCGGAGCCAAGGCCTTGAATTTCACACTCTCTTGGGTCTCGTACCCCTTTTCGTGATGGAACTCACAACGGTTCCTTGTCTTTACATGGTTTCCTCCTGAATCAAAAATAACTAATCCCCTTCCTGCCCTCACGTCTACCCCATTATCAACATGATTGGGTAGTGGATTTTTTGCGCTAGACGAGTCATCAAATCTGGCAACACCTATGTTAATGAGTTTTTCCACCAGTTTCTTGAAGGCAATGCAATTCTCTATTGAATGCACCATAATTCCCGCATGGTAGTCCCATTATGCGTTCGTGTCATACCATTTGGGATACGGAGGCTATATGGGTTTTAAGTAGAAGGGAGACACCACACGTGCATCAAAGAAGCTTTGGTATAACTCACTATATGACATTGGTATAGGTGTGAACTGAAGCATTTCAGTACCGGGTTTCACTCCAGATTCTTGTCTCAATGAGCCTTGTTGATTAGTAACCACCTTCCCTGGTTGGTTCACTATAATTGACTTGTCGTATGTACTCACATGGTTCACTACATTCTCCTTTTCCTTCGGGACTGACCTTCTATTATCCTCCTTATTCCCCATCTTCCTTGGGGCCTTTGTAATACCTGGGTACTCCACCCTCGACTGCTTTATTACTGCTGGGTTATCCAGAAAATTATTCATCAAATTGGATCCTAGGCCTGCCAAGCAACTGACTGGTATCGATGTACTAGTCTGATATTGTTGTGATCTGATGATAAAGAGTGCCCCTTGTGGACGCCCATCTGGCTGGACCTGGATGCTTGTCGGAGTACAATCTAGGGAATAGGTCAGATCCTCATTATTAACCCCAAAGTGGACCACCGAGTCTTTCCTTTTTTGTAACTCTCCAACTAGCAATCGGTTGAACTGGCTCATCATAGTTCTCTGTAATTTTAGCATCTAATCTCTCATCTCTCGTTGAAATTAGGTTAATTGCTCCTACATCTGTATCCGCATTTGCTATAATTTTTCCAACCTTTATTCCATTTCTCTAGTCTTTGCTTGGATACCGTAAGGGTGTTTGGTAGGTTGGTTTTCCGGATTAGCTGAAATAAATTTACTCGTTCAGACTCTTTCAATGGATTTTCATGCATGTAATGTAGATGCATAAAATGAATGCCTAGAGAGATATTGATTTTGATTCAATTACATTTAGGAAACTTTTCTAGAAAGCAAATTCCTTTACATAAAGCAGATGCATGTACGACTTCGCCCTTATATTCCAAGAAACAACATCGATCCTTTTCTTCATCCGCATGTTTGTGATAATCTCGCCAATTTCCAATAGAGGCCACTGCTAGCTCCTTTTCTTGATCTTGGTCGAGATCCATCCTCTGCCCATCTTCATAAGGCTCGTCAGCTTCTTTAAGGGGTTGAAACGTCGAAGGCTCTTAGACGATCGCCTTGAATCCTCAAGCCACAAAGTAAGGTCACGAACTCTTCCATCGCTCTTCTTGTGTTTCTCAGAATATATTCAGGCAGCCGTATTGTTTTCCACTTTATCAAGGGATCCGTATTCCATGACAAGCTTTCTAATTTAGTAATTGGATTTGAATCAATATCTCTTTCCTAAGATGAAAATGCAATGCAATCATAATCAAAACAAAACAAGATAGGTTAGTACAAAACAGAAGCAAACAAGGAAAACAAAAGTACCTAGTCAGGTAAACACTAGGGATTTGGAGCTGCTCTACCTAGGATGGGTTCCTAAGGTCTTCTACATGCGGTTTGGCTCTAAAGTCAAGGTACCCGAATCAACTGATTCCTCGATCTTCACCCATTATAGGCTCATACAAACCGAGTTCAGTTCAGGGGGAAACATTTCCCTATAGCTGCACGAAGATGAAAATCTCACGAAGACATAGGTATGGATGTATCCCGGAAGTGATCTACTATCCTGCACGGAGGTGAAAACCTCACAAAGGAGTAACTTCTCACTCCCACTTAAAAGGATAAGACTAAACAGTTTTTATGCAATATGATGCCAAAATATAGAGCTCAATTTACAGTAATCATGTACACAAATGCAAAGAGAAGATCGTAATTTTTCAAATCAAATTTTTAATTTTCGACAATAAGACAAAAACAATCAATTTTACGGCCTGACTCTCTTATTGTCCCCAGCGGAGTCGCCAAGCTGTCGAAACCATTTTTTATGCATTTGAAAAACGAAGATCGACTTTGAAAACTGAAAATGGGAGTCGCCACCAATCTTTTATTGAGGTGTGATTGGATCACCTTGAAAATAATTTTAGGTTTGCGAATTTTGAGAAAACAGGCTCGGGAGTCGGTTACGCACGAGGAAGGGTTAGCACCCTCGTGATGCCCAAAATTGGTACCGAATTGATTGTTTAATGTCTTAATGTTGAAATTTTGAAAATATTTTAAAATACGATCCTTTAAAAAGAAAATTTGAATAAAATGAATTGGATGATAAGACTCACTTCTTTCGAGGAGATAAATTGCCACACTCAGTAAGTTAGAATGCGGGAGTTCAATCTTCGAAATTAGGTTTGTCCTTTTTTAAATTTTAAAAATTCATGCATTTGAGAAGGATATCTGATTATTTGGGTCAAATGAGAAAATTAAAACCCAGTAAGTTAGGGCTCGATTTCACAAAATTCCTAAATATCGAATATTGCCTTTATTTTTACTTATTAGAAAAATTGTCGTCTCAAGAAAACAACCTGTCATATCCAATGCGTTAGGACACAACGTGTCGAATTCCCGAGAATGAGCTTTTTATTTATGTTTTGATTAAAAAAATCTCAATTATTTAGATTCGACGAGAAGGATTAGAACCCAATACGTTAAGGCTCAATTTTTTCGAAGATCCCAAATACCGAATTTTTCTTTATCTTGAAAGTTTTTGAACGAAATAACTTTGTAATTTGTAATCTTTTGAATGGATAAAAAAAACAATTGTATAATAATGTACAATGCGCAATGATAATTCGTAGACTAAAGCGTACACTAAGGAATAATGAATAATTGATGAATATAACAAAAAAACATAACAACAATAATCTCTATTGTACATGATGCCAATATCAATATCAACATTCAAAAACTAATAAAAACGAGCCAATTAAAACAAATGCAAACCAAATGTACAAGTTTGGAAATAACTAAAAACAAATGACATGAAAGAAATGGAAATTGTAAATGAATAAAGTATGTACCAGAATTTAAAATAAATAATATACTAGAAATTGAAATAACCAAAATAGATAATAGATAATTTGAAAGAAATAAATATATATATAGAAATAAATAAGTAAAATAAAAAATAGATAATTTGAAAGAAATAAATATATATATAGAAAATTAAGTGAAATATAAAACTTGTAGTCCATAGAATATTGTATAAGTATGTACGTATAATGAAAATAATTAAATATAAACATTGAATATGTACAAAAATAACGTTGTATGAGAATATTATTACGTAGATTTTAAAAACCAATAAATTTATACAAGTGAACCTTAAAAATATATTGTAAAATAAAACTATTAAAATACAAATAATAGTGAATTCACATATAATACATAAATAATACATAAAAATAAGAAAACAATTTCATGAGAACTTAAAATGATAATAAAGCAATAAATTTAGACGAAATTAATCATAAAGTTCAAGTAATATTATGTGCGCTATTAAAATGATATATAATTAAAAAAAGAATTAAACATGTAAAGAAAATAATGTGACCATAAGTATTTAAATGAAATTTAAAGAAGATTGTGCATATTAAACTAATAAAAACTAAATTGAAGTCAAAATGAAAGTTAAAGGGAAGAAAAAAAATTTGGGGAGAGTTAGAGGGCTGAATGGTAACACGCGCATAATATGAGGGACCAAAAGGGAAATAATTTCGCGCCCTTGAAACGCAGCGTCTGAACTGGACTAAAGTGAAACAAAAATAAAATGTCTGGCCAAATTTAAAAGAAATAAAAGGGTTGATCTGAATACGCTATAGTAGCATGAGGACCATTTCTGCAAATATCCCACTGAGGCAAAAATGCGCGGATCCTTCCCCAGGTCGGCCAAAAGGTGCCGTTTTCAAGCTATCGAAACCAGCCTCAAACGGTGTCATTTTATACATCTACTTAAGCACCCCAAAATCCGAAACAAAATGTTTCAGCCCTAAGTCCAGGCCAGAGGGAGGCTGCCTCTTTTTCTCCTCTGCTAGGGTTTCAAGCCCGGTCCTCCAGGCCGCCGCCAACAACCAGGCCGCTCTAGGGCCTCCGATCTTTGCCCGATCTCTGATGGCGACGGAGCGGGTAAAGCCAGGTAAACGGCTCTTCCTTTAACCCTTTTTTTTATATATATGTATATGTATATGATTAAAAATGGAATAACAGAAAATAAAAATTGAAAGAAAAAAACAAAAGATGCAGAAAAAAGAAGAAAAAAAATCAAATCACCTCATTTCAATTTTGATTTCTTTTTTGTATTTCGTATGTGCATGTAACCCCTTACAAAATGCTGAAAAATGGCTTTCTATAGCCGAAAATAAAATGAAAATTACAAAATAAAATGTATTTCCTTTTTCTTCTTTTTTGTTATTTGCTGCTATTTTTTTGTTCTTTCTATTAGCTGGCATCTTTATTTTCTGATTTGCTGTTCCTTTGTTGCAGGTACACGCTCGGATGGGACGTGTGGAGGCGCGGTGACGTGGAGGCTCACGTGGATTTGGCGCGGAGGCGCTACACGCGCGCGGACACAACATGCGTGAGGATGAGGCCTAGCTCTGCTGCGGCGGCAGAGGCTGTTTCAGAAACTGCTACGGTTTCTGCTTATGCTTTGGACTCAGAATCGAGTCTAAGTTTAAGTTCTGGGTTGAGATTTGGGCCATTGGGCAGGTGTTGGGTTATTGGATATTTAGGCTAGTGGGCTTAGGTAAACGGGGCTAAGTACAATTGTGCCATTTGGGTTTAATATTCTGGGCCAATGTAAATGGACTATGAACTTGGTTTTATTTATTGATTTATTTGGGTTTTAATATTTGGGCTCGGGCCGGGCAAAATTTGGGTGTTACAATGGCCACCTCCATCTCCTTGTAGTAGTCTTCCACACTTCGATTTCCTTGCGTAAGGTTTTGCAATTTTTGATACAACTCGCGGTGGTAATAAGTTGGGATGAACCTTTTCCGCATGATGGACTTCATTTCAGCCCAAGTTGACACTGGTCGTTTTTCGTTCCTCCGTTGGCTCAGTGTAAGTTGATCCCAATGAATAATGGCATAATCAAAAAACTCTATTGTGGCGATCTTGACTTTCTTTCCTTCTGAGTAATTGTGACATTCAAACACAAGTTCGATCTTCTTCTCCCACTCTAAGTATGCCTTAGGATCGATTTTCCTTGGAATCGCAGAATGGCCATCTTAATGTTCTTAAGATCATCATCCACGCATTCTTGCTCCCTTGGCCCTCAATATCCTTTGGCCTCGATGTCTTTCACTTCGGTTGGAGGCTTGGTCGCTCTCCATGGCACTTGGTTCATAAATATCATTTTGATGTTGCCACGGTCGGTCTTGCTCTCTCCTTGGGTTTGGAGGAATATGTTCACGTTGGTTTCTTTCTTCGAGTTGGTCCATTCATTCTTAAAGTGGCTCTAATTGTTATTGTAGTAAACGGGTCATTTCTCAAAGAAGAGCTTGGTATGCCAAATAGGGCACACCACCACCAGCTATGTTTCTCACGGGACGCATACTACCACCTTCAGTAGCGTTTGATGCACCTGCAATAGTGACATTCCTTTAAGGACTCCGTGACATATTATTTTAATCCTCACTACAAATCTCAAAAAGAAATAAAATTCTGCACTCCACTCGTGTTTACTCTTGTGATTGGATTTTATCTCTTTGACAGTCTCTCCTCTCTTGGCTTTTACCTCTCTTGTTTGATTCTCGAAGTTCTTTGGTGACTGCCTTAGACTTAATAGCAAGTCTTTGTAGAGTCGGCTTCAAATGGTTAAAAAGTTATGAAATGATGTTGGGTACAAGGTATGCTTGAAAGAAAATGATGTTAATGGGATTGTGGCTGGAAATCATTTTGGACTAGAAAAAATTTTCGAATTCGGGAAAAATAACACTTTTCAAGCTAGCTTTCTCTTGTTCTTAAAAAAACTTGCAAATCTAAAACTCCCCTTTGTACTTTCACTTTCGTATGTGCAACTGACTTTTTTTTAAATACACAAATTTTTTTAAATTTTTAACCCGGGAGTAATAAATGATGATACTTACTTAATTTTTTACTAGCTCTGATACCAAATGATACGATCTCGTATTCGTTGATGGAATCAAGTCGCTTGTTTCCCGATCGTAAAATTAAGAAGTCAAGGTTTGGTTTAACAAAGAGGGTTGTTTTCAAAGAAAAATAAGTTAAACAAAGAAAATAGAAGGATTATAAAGTTAATGGATAAATGGATGTTGAACTTAATAGCGGAAGAATGAACCAATATTAAGAAATAAAGATCCAACTCTTGAGAAGCTATTAAGGTGAAAGATGATAGAATGATAGAATTGTGACCCACTATTAATGGAAGATAGGAACCAGCCGGTATAGGTTGAACACCACACTCGTTAGAGTGATAAGTTCACAAGAGAAACATATTGACGCCACAAGACAAGCTAGATAAGTCAATTTGAGTCACAAAGAACAATGAGAGTTGAACAACTCACAAATATATTAAAATTCATTCAAAGATCAAAAGTTCTTGCTACCGGTTAAAAGCAAACTATTTATAAGCTGCTAAGTACCAGCCGAATAGACAAGATGTAATTACGACTAAATGAAGCTGGAATTCAATTAAGTTAGCTGATTAATTCCTTGAAAAAAACTTACTTGATCAGCTTTGACAATTGGAGTTCTCGAGTAGTCATTGAAGTGGACTTAGGAGTTAGCTGAATGAATCAAAGAACTTGATTGGTCAACGATGTTTATGAGCTTAAGTTAATGCTTCCTTAGTTCATCGAATGTATAAGCAGCTGGTGAATGTATATTGTGGCATCTGAATAGTCTTTGGTGTGAACGAATGGACTTGGATGGTCCTTTAGGTATGAACACCATAAGTTGAATGGTTCATTAGTGTGAACAAAGGCAGCAGGCTGTTCAGCTCAAGTGAAGTTGAATTGTTGGCATATCTTTTCATGAAAGGTCACTTGGAAGAGTGTACCTAGCAACTCCAAGGTACATGAAAGTTCAAGTGCATGTTCCCTCATAAATGAGTTCCAATGAATCTAAAACAATGCATGAATGTCTAGTCGACTAATTTAATAACCTGTAAAACAAATTAAAGACATGGTCAAGTACATCACTAAGACAAACTAAAACATAATTTAATTTGTATGAAACTAAGACATAAGAAAAATGTCTAACTTAAGACATGTATTAATATTGTACGAAACAAGTATTAATGTTGCATGAAATAGGACATAATTAATAGACTTAAAACAAATTAAAATGCTCAGATTATGACACAATTAAGAATCAAATTAATAGTGATTAAAATAACTAAAAGAGTTTAAGTCTTATTCCAGTAGCTGAATTAGCTAGCTAAGATTGAAATCGGTTTGAAGTAGGTTGCATGGAGCACATGTCGAGCAGTCCCAAGCTCGATCGATGAATTCGGTCAAAGTTTCTCCACAAACTTGATCAACTAGGCCCGAGATAGCTTCTTTGAATTTCTTGGCTCGAGCTCGAGTAATTGGACCCATTGGTAGCTCGATTGGTTCGCAAATAGATTTGGTTGAGCCCTTGGACGAGATCATATCAATCAGAACCTCAACAAAGTAATCCATAAGAGTGGTCATATGATCTTTGACCGAAGTGTTGTACTTTTGTTGGGCATTCATTAAATTAGTAATAGTCGAGTTCTAAGACAGGGTAGCTTGGTCTTCAAACATCTCTTCTAGTTTGTCTAGAATTGTTTTGGTAATCTTATAGCTCTTTATTTGGTTATAAAGGGTATTGGTCACACTTGCCAACATATAGCAAAGTGAAACAGGGAGATAATTCTTCGCAATATAGGCATAAGTTTCATAACCAACACTTTGGTAATGATCTTATATACTATGTTACACAGATTTAACAGGTGAAATTGAGAAATAGTAATGGCTTCTCTCAATTTAGGGATAAGGGACATAAGTGTTTCATTCACTGAAGGCAGGAAAGATGCCCTAGGAATAACCTCAATTACAGTCTGAATTACTTTTTGTTTCACTTTAGGCCAACAATGCTGGAAGAAGAAAATGTGTACACCATTTGTTCTTGGAGCCTTTAAAGGTTTAAGAGACCAAAAAACCTTAGAAAAACCCATATGTGAAATATCTACAAGAAGAGATTGTATTTCCAAAGTGGAGAGACAGGGCCATACAAGCAAATCTTCTTTAGAAATAAAGGAAATAACTTCCTCAGAGGTGGTGAAAAGTAGACAAAAAAATTACTCTAAACCAAATTCTCAATATCCCTTCGCTCAGTAATCCACCTTCCATTATTATCAAATAGGCTAAAATAAGATTAAATTTTCTACGAACTAATGCAGAAAGGTTAAAGAATATGGTATTACGCTCACCTTCAAAATTCTCAATATATACCTTCTCATAAGCCTGCCCGCTCAAAAAATAGGAGGATTTAGACAAAATATGAGGCTTGAAAAATGAGTTGGGGTAAAATTTAAAGCTTATTTTCTATATGAGCCGAGCCTCGGTAACATGTTGTGATGCTTTAATTACAAATATAGGCATGAAATGGAATGGTAAAGGTTGGTTTGAATAATTAAAAGACATGTTTGTATAGAATGACATAGATTAGGTTAAATTGGAATGTTTAGGTGCCAAATATGGCATAATGAATTGTTGGTGCAAATTGGTTTAAAAATGATGCTTTGGAATGTCATTGGTATGGTTTTGTGTAGGTAAATATTATGCATAATGCACCAATTGGTTAGGTTGAAAGGTTAACTTGAAATAGGTACCAAAAGGCCTAGTTTTGTAAAAAATAGAGTTCACGTCGTGAAATCAAGCGATGCTCATCGTGACGAGATCTAGATTTTAGGTCATTGGATGATGAGGAACCCCATCATCACAACGAGGTAAGTCAGATAGTCATGTCGGGATGAGGAACACATCATGTCGTGACGTCATTTTGAAATTTTAAAAATGTTGTAGTTTGGTTCTAATGCAATTACGAGTCAATTCTAGAGCATACGTAATCTCGTATAAGACCCGAAAAAGATTGTATATGATCATTATCAACCGAAATGGTTATGATTGTATGATTTATGTTTAATCTCAATGATAATTTTTCGTAATGGCTGCAGTAATGACTATAACATTCTATAACTCACACCTAGCGATCGGATCGGGCGAGGAGTGTTACATACACATAGGTATTGTTGGTTATAAATGAAATGCTTTAATGGACTTGAATGTAGAACATAGACACTTTTTAATCTTAAAAGCCTATCCTTAACTAAATGAGTTTATGATGAATCATGTGAATATTGAAATTCAAATTGAGCTTAAGTGGTTGAATTGTAGATTGGATTTGTAACATCCCAATTTTGAGCCTAGTCAGAACAGTGGTTTAAGGACCACAAATTCGATAAGAAAAAAAACATTTTATTATATTTTTATGGTCTATAATTTCACTGAATGATTTTTTGAAAATTTCGTTTGAAATTTTCGACGTTTGGGCACTCAATTTAGTCAAAATGACTAAATTGTAAAAAATTAAAAAGTTGAGTTCTACATGTTAGAGGTGTCCAATTGTTATGAAATTTTAAATTGGAGGTCCTTAAATGACAATTAGACCATTGGTTAAATTGTGGGCAAAAATGGGCATAAGATAAGTGAAATAGGATATTTTTAAGTGAAGGGTATTTTAGTCATTTAGTAATAAAAAAGAATTAAAAAGGGGAAAAGATGGCAAAATATACTCATATTCTTCATTTGGCCAAATTTAGCAAGGGGGAAGCCATAGTTAAGGTTTTCAAGCTTCCAAGCTCCATAATCAAGAAGAACGAAATTCGGAGTTAGACCGGGGAAAGAAAAAGGTTCAAGACTAAAGTGCTAGATTTGATCATATTTTGTATCGAGGTAAGTTTACAGTAAATAAATGGAATATTTTGGTAATTATTATTAATGCTATTGTTTTACAACAATTATGTATTTATTTCATGAAAATATCTAATGTTGACTTAAGTATGAGATGACAGAAAATCAGTGATAAAATCCCCGTTGAAACATTGGGAATATATTGGATACAAATGTCATGACATTAAGGAAATGAGATCCCATGTAAGACCATGTCTGGAACATGCCATTGGCATCATTGAGATTATGAGAGGTCCCATGTAAAACCATGTTTGGGACATGGCATTGGCACCGAGATGAGAGTTCCCATGTAAGACCATGTCTGGGACATGGTGTTGGAAACGAGATGAGAGGTCTCCCGTAAGACCATATCTGGGATATGGCATTGGCAGTACAGAAAACATCCCATGTAAAACTATGTCTGGGACATAGCTTTGGCGTGTATTATCAGACAAGAGACTCGAGTATCCTTAGTATTCCAAGTGATTCAACGGGCTAGTAAATAGACCATGTTGCATGAAAGTTCAAATAAAAGCATAATAATAAATTTAAGTGAGTTTCAAGGATTGAGAATATCTTAGTTATAAGTTGAGAAAGAAATTTCAGCAAGGGAGGAGTAAGTTATAATCATGAGTTATTTAAGTAAGCAAGTAAGTAAACAAGTAAGTGAGTAAGTAAAGAAGCGAGTAAAGATTCTAATGTTTGATGAAATTTATGAGTATGATTATTTATGATAAATGTTGTTATTTATTTACTTGTAAACATACTAAGCTTTATGCTTACTTTCTTTATTTTCCTTATTTTTATAGTATCACCAAGTCAGTTCGAGGATCACAAGGATGTCGAAGTTCGTCTCACACTATCTACAGACATCTCGGTATTATGTGATTCCGAAACATGTAAAGCTATGGCATGTATAGAGACTTAGTCATTTTGAGTGTGTTTATATGATATGTCTAATGGTTAGCTATTAAAATGACTAATTAAGAACATGTTTGGTGTTATGGATGCCTAAATGATAGTAAATACAAAGAAATTATAAAAGAGTAAAAATTTTGCAATGGAACAGTTTTTGGACAGCAACAGTGATGTGATTTTGAAAAATCACCAAGGATAGTAGAAATGGAATTAGAGAGTGAATGAGATATAGAATTAAATCTTAGCGACTATATTTTTACACAAAAGAGACGGAGTAGGCAAATGAATTTTATATTAGGATATATTTAAATTTTAGTGAGACAGGGTCAGAGTTGTTTTTGAAGTCCCCTATTCGAACTTTAGAAAATCATTAAAAATTGTACAAAAATAATTATGATTCATAATTTATATGTCTAGAATCCTTAGTGAGTCTATTTTCAAAAAAATGAAATGAGAACATTATATGAATTCTGTATAATGAGATAACTGGTTTTTAGTATAGAGAGGTCAGAACTATCGAGTAGAGAAAAAGGGGAGACATTAACTAATAAACTGCACTAACTGGATAAACCAAAAAAATTCTAGAAATTTTATAGTAAGAAGATATATGAGTCTAGTTTCAAAGAAAATTTACGGATCTAAATTTTGAGTTTCGTAACTTGAGTTATAATTAAATTAGTGATTGTCATACGAGTGGACAACTTTACTGTGAATAGTGATATAAGTTATTTTTGATTTGTTTAAGTACTTGGAAAATTTTTAGTGTTTCTAGTTTGGACCCAAAATCATTTATGTTGCATGTTTTAGGGTTTCGAGGGCCATTGTTAGGGACATAGTAATTGAACGTGAACGGATTAATTTTAAAAGCAAATTTTTATGGTTTGAAATGGTAAATTAAATTAGATAACGCCTCGTGCTCGACTCTAGCAACGGTCTCGGGTAAGTGGTGTTACATTTATTGGTATCAGAGTCGAGGTTTAGTCGGTTCTTGGAATATTCAGTATGAATAAAAGTCTAGCTATACATGCCATACTTGTATTTTGATAGTGTGACGAATTCTGACGTTTTTAAAATGTTTTCTTTTATAGTTATGGATCCCGAACGAGCTGGTAGAGATGATGTAGAGAGTAATGCGCCTGCTCCCATAGAAGGGACGGTGCCACAAGATGTTAGTGAAAGGCTTGTTACAGTTAGTCAGGGGAGGGGCTCGAGAAGCCTTCTTCCAAGCTATGAATGAATGGTTTGCCGAGTTTGTTTGTACGAATCCAGTTGTTAGACCTCCACCCCCTCATGATTTTCAGATCCCCCATGTAGCTGCCCCAGTTACAGGTACAGGTACAGTTATAAGAGAATGGCCACCAGTTGATAAGATTAAAAAACAAGGCGCTGAAGAGTTTCGAGATACTAAAAATGATGCAGAGAGAGCAGAATTTTGGCTCAAGAATACTATTAGAGTCTTTGATGAGCTATCCTGTACACCTGAGGAATGCATGAAGTGTGTTGTTTCATTTCTCAGAGATTCGACCTATCATTGGTGGAAGACTCTTGTATCAGTTGTACCGAGTGAGAGAGTTACTTGGGGTTTCTTTCAAGAGGAGTTCCGTAAAAAGTATATCAGTCAGAGGTTTATTGACCAAAAAAGAAAAGAATTCCTTGAGTTAAAATAGGGTAAGATGACCGTTACTGAGTATGAACGTGAATTTGTTAGACTCAGCAAGTATGCTCGAGAGTGTGTATCTACAGAAGTTATTATGTGTAAAAGAATTGAAGATGGGCTCAATGATGATATCCGACTGTCAGTTAGTGTTCTAAAGATAAAAGAGTTTGTTGTTCTAATTGAGAAAACTTGTAAGGCAAAGGAGTTGTTAAAAGAAAAAGAAAAGGGCAAAGCTGAAATTGAAGTTCAAGACACGAAGAAAAGGCAGATGAGCAGATCATTTCAGTCTACATCCAAGAGGCCTAGAGAGTTCTCTATTAGATCAAATTTTTCAGCTGGGTATCCTAGCCGAAACAGAGGTAGAGGATTTGTGGGTTCAAGAGCTCAGACTACTACGGTTGCAAGTGTGGGTAGTACTCGACCATCTAGAACAGAGTCTGCTCAGTATGGTAAACGTCATCTCGATGAGTATCGAGCAAATGAAAATGTTTGTTTCAGATGTGGTGCACTAGATCATTTTATTCGGGATTGTTCTGAAAAAATTAAAAGAGAAGTAATATTGAGAGCAAGATCGGGAAATGCTCCCATTAAAGGCAGACCACAGAGGAATCTGGGAGTAAGAGTATGTCCAGAGACTCAGCAGCTAGATCAGATGTTAGAACACCAGCAAAGACTTATGCTATTCGCGCTCGCGAAGAGGCATCATTCCCCAATGTGATTACGGGTACATTTTCTCTCTATGATACTAGTGTTATTGCTTTGATTGATCTAGGTTCGACCCATTCCTATGTTTGTATGAGATTGATGCCTAGTATGAACATGAGCATAGAACCTACTGAATTTGTGATTAAAGTATCGAATCCATTAGGCCAGTATTTGTTAGTGGACAAAGTATGTAAAAATTGCCCTTTGATGATTAGAGGTCACTATTTTTCGACTAATCTCATGCTATTGCCATTTGATTAGTTTGATGTGATTCTTGGTATGGATTGGTTGACTGCCCATGATGTGATAGTGAATTGTGGAAAGAAATACATTGAGTTGAAATGCAAAAACCGTGATATTATTCAGGTTAATTCAGAAGAGTTAGATAGTTCTCTTACCATGATTTCTATTATTTCTGCTCAGAAATGTTTGAGAAAAGGGTATGAAGCTTATCTTGCTTTTGTATTGAATAATAAAGATCCAGAGTTTAAAATTGAATCAATGACAGTAGTTTGTGAGTTTTCCGATGTGTTTCCAAAAGAATTGTCAGGTTTGCCTCCTATTAGAGAAGTTGAGTTTGGTATTGAGTTTATTCCAGGTACCACTCCTATTTCTATTGCTCCTTATAGAATGGCTCGTTGGAATTGAAAGAATTGAAAGCTCAATTGCAAGAATTAACTGATAAAGGTTTTGTAAGGCCTAGTTGTTCTCTATGGGGTGCACCAGTGCTTTTTGTTAAAAGGAAAGATGGTTCGATGAGGTTGTGTATAGATTATCGGTAGCTTAATAAAGTCACAATAAAGAATAAATATTCACTGCCTAGAATTGATGATCTGTTTGACCAATTGAAGGGAGCCACTATGTTCTCGAAGATAGATTTGAGATTTGGTTATTCTCAGTTGCTGGTTCAAGAGTCAGATGTTTCGAAGACTGCTTTCCGGACTAGGTATGGTCACTATGAGTTTCTTCTGATGCCATTTGGTTTGACTAATGCTCCTGCCATATTAATGGATTTAATGAACAGAATCTTTCAACCGTACTTGGACAAGTTTGAAGTTGTGCTTATTGATGATATTCTGATTTATTCTCCTGATGACACCGAACATGCTAAACATTTGAGAACAGTTTTATAGATTTTGAGAGATAATCAGTTGTATGCCAAGTTTAACAAAAGTGAGTTTTGGCTTTGAGAAGTCAGATTCCTCGAACATATTGTCTCAGGTGATGGTATTAAATTTGATCTGAGTAAAATTTCAGCAATTGTTAAGTGGAAACCACCCAAAAATGTGTCAGAGGTTAGAAGTTTTCTTGGATTAGCTGGTTATTACAGAAGATTTGTAAAGGGATTTTCCATGATAGCTACCCCGTTGACAAGGTTGTTACAAAAAGATGTTACGTTTGAATGGACTAAAAAATGTCAGCAGAGTTTTGACATGTTAAAGGCATTGTTGACTGAAGCTCCTGTTTTAGTACAGCCAGAGCCAAGTAAAGTATTTGTGATTTACAGTGATGCATCCTTGAATGGATTGGGTTGTGTACTTATGCAGGAAGATAAAGTAACAGCATATGCTTCCAGACAGTTAAAGCCACCAGAGAAAAATTACCCGACACACGATTTAGAGCTAGCTGCCATGGTATTTGCGTTGAAGATCTGGAGACATTACTTGTACTGTGAGAAGTACTGAATATTGATTGACCATAAAAGTTTGAAATACTTGATGACTCAGAAAGATTTGAATTTGAGGCAAAGAAGATGGCTAGAATTGATTAAAGATTATGAGCTAGTGCTCGATTATCACCCGGGTAAGGCAAACGTTGTTGCTGATGCCTTGACTAGAAAGTCTTTATTTACATTGAGAGCTTTGAATACTAGTTTGGCTTTATCAGATGACGGTTCTATTTTAGCTGAGTTGAGAGCTAAACCGATGTTTCTTGAAGAAATTTGTAAAGCTCAGAAAGATGATAATGAGTTGTAAGTTAAAAGAGCTCAGTGCGAGTCAGGTGTAGAGTCTAATTTTTAGATTTGTTCTGATGGTTGTTTGATGTTCAGAAATCGGATATGTGTACTGAAGAATGATGAACTTATTCGAAAGATCTTACAGGAAGCACATAGCAGTTCTTTGTCTATTTACCCAAGTAGTACAAAGATGTATAATGATGTGAAGAAAATATACTGGTGGGTAGGAATGAAAAGAGATATTTCAAAAATTGTTTCTAAATGCTTGATCTGTCAACAGGTAAAAGCCGAACATCAGGTACCTTCAGGTTTATTGCAGCCTGTGTTAGTTCCTGACTGGAAATGGGACCGAGCTACTATAGATTTTGTGACATGGTTGCCGTTGACACCAAAAAAGAAAGATGCAGTATGGGTTGTGATTGATAAGCTAATGAAGTCGGCTCATTTTATCCTGGTTCGTATGGATTATTCACTTGACAAGTTGGCCAAGTTATATATTTCAGAGATAGTTAGACTACATGGAGTACCGTTATAGATTATCTCAAATAGAGATCCGAGATTTACTTCACGATTTTGGAAGAAATTACAAGAAGCTTTGGGTACAAAGTTAAGTTTCAGACCGATGGTCAGTCAGAGAGAGTTATTCAGGTACTTGAGGATATGCTCAGATGTTGTGTTTTAGAGTTTCAAGGTAGTTGGGAGAAATATTTTTCGTTGGTAGAGTTTGCCTATAATAATAGTTATCAGTCAAGTTTGAAGATGGCACCTTATGAAGCTTTGTATGGACGTAAGTGTCGTACACCTTTGTAATGGACAAAGCTTAAGGAAAATCAAATTTACGGGGTTGATCTAGTCAAAGAAACCGAAGAGAAAGTAAAAGTCATCAGAGATTGAAAGTAGCTTCGGATAGACAGAAATCTTATGCAGATTTGAAAAGAAAAGAGATTGAGTTTCAAGTTGGAGATAAAGTATTTTTGAAAGTATCACCGTGGAAGAAAATTCTTAGATTTGGCAAGAAAGGCAAACTAAGTCCACGTTTTATTGGACCGTTTGAGGTGACTGAAAGAGTTGGGCCCTTAGCATATCAGTTAGCTTTGTCGACTGAGTCAGAGAAGATTCATGATGTGTTTCATGTGTCTATGTTACGTCGTTATCGTTCAGATCTGTCACATGTGATTTCTCAGACAGAGGTTGAGATTCAGCCAAACATGACTTACGGTGAAGAACTGGTAAAGATTTTAGCTCGAGAGACCAAGCAACTAAGGAACAAAAGTATTGCAGTAGCGAAAGTGTTATGGAATAGGCATGGGATAGCAAGGCTACATGGGAGCCTGAAGAGGCTATGCGAAAACAGTACCCAAATCTCTTCACAAGTAAGATTTTCGGGGACGAAAATTCCTAAGGGGGGAGAAATGTAACATCCTGATTTTGGGCCTAGTCGGAACAGTGGTTTCAGGACCACAAATCTGATGAGGAAAATAAATATTTTATTATATTTTTATGGTCTACAATTTCACGAAATGATTTTCTAAAAATTTCGTTCAAAAATTTCGACGTTTGGGCACTCAATTTAGTCAAAAGGACTAAATTGTAAAAAGTGCAAAAGTTGAGTTCTACATGTTAGAGGTGTCCAATTGTTATGAAATTTTAAATTGGAGGTCATGAAATGAAAATTAGACCATTGGTTAAATTGTAGACAAAAATGGACATGACATAAGTGAAATAGGATATTTTTAAGTAAAGGGTATTTTAGTTATTTAGTAATAAAAAAGAATTAAAACGGGGAAAAGATGGCAAAATAAGCTCATCTTCTTCATTTGGCCGAATTTAGCAAGGGGGAAGTCATAGTTAGGGTTTTCAAGCTTCCAAGCTCCATAATCAAGAAGAACGAAATCCAGAGTTAGACAGGGGAAAGAAAAAGGTTGAAGACTAAAGTGCTAGATTTGATCATATTTTGTACCGAGGTAAGTTTACGGTAAATAAATCTAATATTTTGATAATTATTATTAATGTTGTTGTTTTTCAGCAATTATGTATTTATTTCATGAAAATATCTAATGTTGACTTAAGTATGAGATGATAGAAAATCAGTGATAAAAGGCCCGTTGAAACATTGGGAATGTATCAGATACAAATGTCATGACATTAAGGGAATGAGATCCCATGTAAGACCATGTCTGGGACATAGATTTGGCATCATTGAGATTATGAGAGGTCCCGTGTAAGACCATGTCTGGGACATGGCGTTGGCACCAAGATGATAGGTCCCATGTAGGACCATTTCTGGGACATGGCGTTGGCACCGAGATGAGAGGTCCCCCGTAAGACCATGTCTAAGACATCGCATGGGCACCGATATGAGAACTCCCATGTAAGACCATATCTAGGATATGGCATTGGCAGTACCGAAAACATCCCATGTAAGACTATGTCTGGGACATAGCTTTGGCATGTATTATCAGACAGGAGACCCGAGTATCCTTAGTATTCCAAGTGATTCAACAGGCTAGTAAATAGACCATGTTGCATGAAAGTTCAGATAAAAGCATAATAATAAATTTAGTTGAGTTATAAGGATTGAGAATATCTCAGTTATAAGTTGAGAAAGAAATTTCAGCAAGGGACGAGTAAGTTATAATCATGAGTTATTTAAGTAATCAAGTAAGTAAACAAGTATGTGAGTAAGTAAAGAAGCGAGTAAAGATTCTAATGTTTGATGAACTTTATGAGTATGATTATTTATGATAAATGTTGTTATTTATTTACTTGTAAATATACTAAGCTTTATGCTTACTTTCTTTATCTTCCTTATTCTAATGTTTGATGAAATCTATGAGTATGATTATTTATGATAAATGTTGTTATTTATTTACTTGTAAATATACTAAGCTTTATGCTTACTTTCTTTATCTTTCTTATTTTTATAGTATCACCAAGTCAGTTCGAGGATCACAAGGACGTCGGAGTTCGTCTCACACTATCTACAGACATCTCAGTATTATGTGTTTTTGAAACGTGTAAAGCTATGGCATGTATAGTGACTTAGACATTTTGAGTGTGTTTATATGATATGGTTAATGTTTAGCTATTTAAATGACTAATTAAGAACATGTTTGGTGTTATGGATGCCTAAATGATAGCAAATACAAAGAAATTATAAAAGAGTAAAAATTTGCAATGGAACGGTTTTTGGACAGCAGCAGTGATGTAAATTTGAAAAATCACCAAGGATAGTAAAAATAGACTTAGAGAGTGAATGAGATATATAATTAAAGCTTATCGAGTCTATTTTTACACGAAAGAAATGAAGTAGGAAAAAGAATTTTATATTAGGAGATATTTGAATTTTAGTGAGATGGGGTCAGAGTTGTTTTTGAAGTCCCCTGTTCTGACTTTTGAAAATCATTAAAAATTGTAAAGAAAGAATTATGATCCATAATTTATATTTCTAGAATCCTTAGTGAGTATATTTTAAAAAACAAGAAACAAGAACATTATATGAATTCTATACAATAAGATAACTAATTTTTAGTATAGAAAGGTCAGAACTGTCGAGTAGAGAAACAAGGGGAGACATTAACTAATAAACTATACTAATTGGATAACCCAAAAAAAATTTGAAAATTTTATAGTAAGAAGATATTTGAGTCTAGCTTCAGGGAAAATTTATGGATCTAAATTTCGAGTTTTGTAATGTCAGTTATAATTAAATTAGTGACTGTCGCGCGAGTTGACAACTTTACTGTGAATAGTGATATAAGTTATTTTTGATTTTTTTAAGTATTCGAAAGTTTTTTAATGTTTTCGGTTGGGACCCAAATCATTTTCGTTACATGTTTTAGGGTCTCGAGGATCATTTTTAGGGACATATTAATTGAACGTGAGCGAATTAATTTTAAAAGCAATTTTTTATGCTCCGAACTGGTAAGTTAAATCAGATAACGCCTCGTGCTCAACTCCGGCAACGGTCTCGGGTAAGTGGTGTTACAGGATTTTTTTATTTTTGATTTTTTATCCAAGGACTTAAATTCTACTTAGGAAAAATTTAGTTAATTTTGAAAACTTCAAACTATAAAATGGTAAATATACCTTATTAAAGGTACTGATAATTTGAAGAACGTATCAATACTATGACAAGGGTATCGATACTTTTGGTTTTCGCTAATTTTTTCCAAATATCGAAGCTCAAATTGGTATTGATACCAGGCACGGGTATTGACACAACAAAAAAAAAAGTATCGGTACTTTGATTCCAAAAAGCAGTTTTATACTCAATAAAATGATTTGAAACAAATTGTTACTCAAAATTTTATCTGAATAAATTCAATACAAAAGATTAATTGAGAATTATAAGTCTATTACATCAAAACATTCATTAAATAAAGCTAGACCAATAGAATTTGTCTGTTCTAGCTCTAGCAACAAATGTAGCATCCCGATACCTTGAACTAGTGGGTGGATTAGGTATGCTGTGTTACATATTCTAAATAAAATTATTTCATTTTGGTTGGTTAGGACAATTTACTTATGATTTTTATTTCTTTTACTTAAGGCTTTAGTCTATAAATATTTGGTTTTTTTGGTCATTGTAAAACATAGAGATATGAATTCAATATACTTAACCATGAGCCTTTCTTTCTAAAGTTAAGTGATTCACCTTTTTTATTTCTCTATTATATATGTTACTAGGTACAAGTTATCTAAGTGGTGGTAGGGTTTGGTCCAATTATTGTTATTGCTAATCACATGCTGGTTATAGGTGGTATATGCAAAACTATTCAATTGTTGCTAGTCACAAATTGATTAAATATGGTATAAAATAAATTTTCTTCTTATTTTTTTTAATTAAAAGCACATGTTCTTGTCAATTTGTTAAAGATTGAGATCTGAATAACTATATTAAAGATGGAGATTTTCTTGGATCTTGGATTCTAAATCATTTGGTATTACAACCTTGGTTTAGGTGTTTAAACAACTACACTTTTATTTTTTTATTAGTATTTTCTAAAAAGAAAGAGAACTTCTTGAATTTTTTTATTTATTCACAAATATACATCCATGAAAAGAGTTGATGGTTATGGTTAACTAGTGGCCAAGATTTGAAAATTGAATTTTTCAATTGGGGAGAATGATATAAGTTCAAGTAGGGCTTTAGGTGTTTAGTTTAGTGTAAGAATTATATTTAGTTAGAGATATTCTATAAGAAAAACTCATTAATTATGATCAGTTAGGATAGTCTAGTTACGAGTTTTATTCCTTTTAATTAACTTAGGACTTTGGTCTTAACATACTTAGCTTGGTTGGCCATTGTAAAGCATAGAGATTCAAATTTAAACTTGGCCATGAACATTTCTTGTAACATCCCAAAATAGGGCCTCAAAGTTTAAGGCCTGGCAAACTGAGGTTTACGAATAGGTCTGGCAAGTTGGTGCCCACCAACAGGTCTGACGAGTTGGTGCTCGCCAAATCACCGAGCGAGCTGGTGTACGCCAAGAGGACTTGGATTGTTCAAATAGTTGATTTTGGGGCTAGCAGCGGGCTTGGTGAGCTGTTATCATTATTTTAGGCCGAGAGCCAAAAGTAGGAGTAGTCAAAAGGTAATTATACCAAAATTAGGAAGTTAACTTACTTTTCTCTTTGTAACACCATTCACGCACATAACTCTTTCCTACTTCTACTACGACTAGGTTTTCCTAAAAACATCAAAACACCTTGTGCCTATAAATTAAGCTCTTTTAATTGAAATTTTCATATTCTTTTGAACGAAAAAACTTTCTTAAATTCCTTCATCGAATATCTTGTTGTCAAGTTTCAACAAAAATAATAACCTAGAACCTAGCTCTTAGGGTTTAAGGTAGGACTCTGTTTCTCTAATGTGTTGGTGTTTATAAGTAACTAAGGAAGATCACAACAAAGGAAACTACGTTTGCCAAAAGACTTGCATGTGCGAACCTAGTTTCACGTGTGTTTATGAATGAATTTTAATGTGCTTTGACTGTTAGTGACTTGTGTATGTTTGTGAAATTGTGAAACTGACAGAATTGTCTGCAATCAAAGATAAGGGAAAAGTGAAGCTTATTTAAAGCTTTCAGGAAATTAGTGTTCAGGGATCGCCACATGCATGTGCAAACCATAGTGTTAATCAGGAGCTTAGGGTTTTAATCTAAGTTCCGACAGTAAGTCCTCTCTAAAACTCTATTTTGTGATTGTCACTATATATGTGTTTCTATGAAAATTTATATGCGAGCTTGATATTGGGAACTAGATATGTACAATGTTATGCATGCTCCTCATGATATGCAAGCTCCATGTTTAAGTATATGTTTTGACATGATAATCTTTTGAAACCATTTGATATAATGGCATGCCATTAGATTCTGAGTAGTCACCTTTATGTTTTATGCTTTGGGTGAGAGGCCCTAAGACAGGTTTGAGAGATAAAGGAATGCTGAGCTAAGCTCTATTTAATGGGGCATTTTGATGTGCTTGGAGAGTGCTTAGCTTTATGCTACATTATGGGACATGTTAAGACTCTTTGTGTAACAGCCCGAATTTTGGGCTAGTTAGAATAGTGGTTTTGGAACCACAAATTCGAAGAAAAAAATTTATTTTCATTATATTTTTATGGTCTACGATTTCAAAAAATGATTTCGTGAAAATTTAGTTTGAAAATTTTGACGTTTGGGCACTCAATTTAGTCAAAAGGACTAAATTGTAAAAAGTGAAAAAGTTGAGTTCTACATGTTAGAAGTGTCCAATTGTTATGAAATTTTAAATTGGAGGTCCTTAAATGGTAATTAGACCATTGGTTAACTTGTTGGACAAAAATGGACAAGATATAAGTGAAATAGGAAATTTTTAAGTTGGGGGCATTTTGGTCATTTAGTAATTAAAAGAATTAAAAAGGCCAAAATAGCCAAAAATTTGTCCATCTTCTCCATGGTGAACAAAATCAGCAAGGGGGAAGCCATATTTAGGGTTTTCAAGCTTCCAAGCTCCATAGTAAGTGATTCCAAGCCCCGTTTTTAATGTTCTTTACGTTTTTAGAGTCCCGGTAACTTAATTTAGCTTATTCTAGCAATAATTTAACCTAGGGTTCATATTTGGAAAAATAACCATAGGTGAATTGTGTTTATTTTGATGTTTTATGGTAGAATATGAAGCTTGAAATTATGTTAAATAACTTTTGCTAGCCAATTTTAAGTGAAAACAAGTAAATTGACATAATCGGTAAAAATACCTAATATTCATAAGTGTTAGAGTGAGAATTTGATGTTGTCATAGAAGGGAAAAATGTTCAGCGTGTCATAAAACATAAGAAAAAGGAATAAAGTTTAATTTCCGTTCCTAGGGGAAAAATCATAATTTTGTGAAACTTTAAGGGCAAAAATGTAATTTTGCCAAAATATGATTTTTGGATTGGATTGAATAATGTGAGTGTTAAATAAGTTAAATGTGTTATTATAAGTCAAGAAAGACAAAGAATTGACTTTGATTAGTGAAAAAGGAAAAAAATGAGAAAAAGTGAGAAATTTCCCAATTAAACATTCGGAATAAAAAGGGATACGAATGAAGTGACAGAAATGATCATGTGTGGGATGGACTGTGTGTAGGCCACCATGTGAAAGTGAAAGTGATGGTCACTTGTGTAGTACTATGTGCAAGCTACTACGTGTACCAGGATGATAGGTCGCATGTGTAGTACTATGTGCAGGCTACTATGCGTATCGGATAGCTTCGATCACGTGTGTAGTACTATGTGCAGGCTACTATGTGTATCGGATAATGATGGTCACATGTGTAGTACTATGTGCAGGCTACTATGTGAACCAGTATCATTAATTATAAGGTGGTTGCTATGTGCTGATCCCACCGGATATCATTGATTACAAAGGGTGGTTGCTGTGTGCTGAATCCACCATGTATCTGTTATTATTCTGAAGTGTTCATCAAAAAATTGACTAAGAGAAAATACATGAGATCATGTAACGATTAAGTGTGATTGAATGATGAATATATGTGTGGAATTGAATTGAATAATGATTGAAAGTGAAAAAGTGAAATTATGAAAAAGTAAAATTAGCAACAAAATAGTTTGGATAGTAACAATAGTGTGACTTTGAAAAATCACCAAAAATTTTGGAAATTGCATTAGAGAGTGAATAAGATATGAAATGAAATATTAATGAGTCCAGTTTTACATAAAAGAAATAGGGCAAGCAAAAGAGTTATATATTTTGAGATATTTGAATTTTAGTGAGACAGGGTTGGATTGATTTTAGAATCCCCTGTTCTGAATTTGAAAATAATTAAAAATTGTAAAAAAATAATTATGAGTTAAATTTTATATTCTTAGAATCCTTAATGAGTCTATTCTCAAAGGAAATAAACGAAAATATCATCTGAATTCTGTACAATGAGATAATTCATTTTTAGTAAAGAGAGGTCAGAGATGTTGAGTAGTGAAACAGGGGTGACTTTAAAGAATAAACTGTACTAATCGCACAAGCCAAAAATTCTGAAAATTTTATGGTAAGAATATATGTGAGTCTAGTTTAGGTGGAAATTAACTAAAATTAATTTGGATCTCTGTAGCTCCGGATAAAAATAATTTAGTGACTATAACTCGAGTAGATAGCTTTGAATTTAAATATAAGTGAATAGTAAAATTATGTATAATGCTATTTAAAGATGTTATATACATAAAGGATATGGAATGGAGAGGAGGAGGAGGACAATAAAGTATATGAATGAATTGTGTATAATTGGTTAAATTTCTGATTATAATCAATAAATGTTGAAATAGGAGTGATGCTTATACTAGTGCATTATTGGTCATGGTAAGCTCATGAGAGAAAATAAAGTTTCATAGCATATGCGTGTGTTATATTTGGCATGAAATGATGTCATGAGTGGCTCATGAATTAACTCATGTTGGTAAGTTGATGCATAATTATAGTATTCAAATATATACATATTTGTAATATTTTGCTATGTGATTCGGAAAAAGGGGAATAAATAGCATACTGAAAATTCGGCCATGGTGCTAGTTTATGTTGAAGGAGTGTTTTATGGAATATCTTAAGTAATAGAATGTTATGAATTTTGAGATTAATTTTCTAGTTAAATAAATGACATATGCTTGGTATATGAAACGTAATAATTTATGCTTGTCGAATGACATGGATTTGATGGTGATAAGATTCGAACATTGAATTCATGAAGCACAGGTGATGTATTATTGTTGTGTGATAGCTTGGTTCGAGAAATTGGTTAGGTAAATGGTAAGTGAAGCATTTATGGATATAGAAGAAAATTTGGAGTGAATACGAAATTTAGCTCAATTAAATGATTTCATCAATTAAACATTGTATATACCAGAATGTGTTAGTGAACTACATATTCGTAAATTGACATTCAAAGTTCTGTTAGTGATATATGAAAATAACATGAAAATATTTATGATTGTGATTAATATTGATTCTGACTTAAAGTGGATTCTTCAATATTGGATTGATTTAACGGATATATTAAGCATATGAATGGGTATGTATTGGGCCTCGTAAACCCTAATTAGCGACTCGAAGATAATAATTTGAAAGTTTTTAATTTGGATGAAATTTTATAACTCGGTTTAATATGTTTATAAGTGTATTTATTCTGGTAATGTCTCGTACCCTATTCTAGTGTAGAATACGGGTAAGGGGTGTTACAATGTGACATCACCAGATTCAGCCCTAATGTTTAGGCCGGGTTTAGGGTGTTACACTTTGACTCAAAGTGAGCGGTAATAAGGAGACTCGCTTATCCAACAGAAAAGAACATGTGAATAAGATTATGTTTTTTGAAATTTATGTTTTACTGTTTAAAGCTAACTGATAATGAGTATCTGTCAATCAGACTTCGGGGTGAACCCAATTCGCAGTTCAATAAATTTGTTAATACTTTTGTTTAACTTGTGTTTTGAGTGTGCTATGTGGTTATTATTTCCTGTATTCTCATTAAGTTCACAAGAGCTCACACACTCCTTTCTAAACACTGCAAATTGTTAGATTGCATGATGAGTAGCAGCGAAGCGAATGATCTAGGCAAAACAGAAATACTGTAAAGATAGTACAAGCGAACTGTGGACAAAAAGCAATATGGGATTTAGCTTGGGATTAGAGATATCTTTGTATTGACTTCATCAATTGTCCTAGGGCTTAGTTACTTTTATGTTTTCTTATATTTTTCCTTACTTTTTTATTTGTGAATTGATAATACCTTATAAATGCGTATGAATTTTTAATATATAAATGTAGTCCAAGTTTGATTGATGTTTTCTTAATATACAAGTTCATACTTAAGTAATTAATTTCTAAACAGTGAGTTCACCACAAGCAATAGCATGGAATAATCAAAACTTACTAACTTATACAGAGCTTGCCAAAGTTGTTGCAAAGTGACAGGGTTGTTGAACTGTGCTAAGTGTGAACCCCAGCATTTTGCAAACTACTACCTACGAACCCTTAATAAATTTTCATAGGCAAAATAGGAGAAAACCTTTCGAACCTAGTTCACAGTATCTAAATACATAGGGGTAGTTCACAAGACTTACCTTGTTTTAAGAACCTTACCTTGTGAAGACTTAGAATGTGTGAACTACGTTAGGTGTGAAATTTGATGTTGAGATATGTAACATTTATCTAAGGTGATAATATTTTATTTAAACTTAGAATACCACATGAATAATTGTTAGTTCATGTGTATTGATGAAAGTACTTATATTATATTCTACTGCATGTTAATAAATTAAACATATTTTATGTTCTAACTTGTGGTGTGTTGGAGGATAGGTTTAGTTTTAATGAAGAGTCACTTAGGTGGCTAATGTGGCGTTCCATAGCTTGGGTTCAAATGATTGATTGATTCACCTTTTTTGTTTTCCTATTATTCGTGTTACTAGGTAAAAGGTATCTTAGAATGTAATATGCTATAGTCTAATTATAGTTATATCTAGTCATATTGATTAAAGGTACTATTTTCTTATCGTTGTTGGTAGTCACAAGTTGGTAAGAGGTGACATACGATAAACTACATTCTTATTTCACTTTTCATAAAAAAAACATGCTTTATTAGCTATTTGCCGAAATTAGAGATTTGGGGTGTTCTCAAATCTTGGATTTCGCATCATTACAAGTAGAACCCAAAATGTTGAGCTTATTTAAAACTTTTATTTTTTAAAGAATTTTTATACTTAATTAGATATATTATAAATAAAACTCCTTAATTATGGTTAGTTAGAATTTTGACCTATAAATATTAGGCTTAGTAAACCGTTGTAAGTATAGAGATTTAAATTTAATAAACTTAGCCATGAACCTTTCTTTTAAAGGTTAACTATTTCACCTAGCTTAGTTCTGCACTATTTATGTAACATCCTGAGAGACGGTCTAAAAGTTTGGGCCTTGCAAGCAGGAGTTCGCCAGTAGTAGGGTGATATGGTTACCATTAGAAGACATAGAACAAGGAATTCGCTAGTGATTCGGGAACAGTGTATGCCAGAAGTCATGGAAAGAAAAGATCATCAGTTTCATTGTGAGAAGGGATTCACCAGTTGGTTGGGCAAAAAAGTATTTGCTAGTAAAAATAGAGTTATACAAAAAAGTATTTGCTAGTAAAAGTAGAGTTATACAAAAAAGTATTTGCTAGTAAAAGTAGAGTTATACTTAAATTAGAAAGTTGACTTATATTCTACTTAGGACATTACTCATGCACGTAACCTTTTTTCCTAAGATAGGTAGGGTATCTTAAGAATACCAAAACACCTAGTTCCTATATTTAAGACCTTTTCATTGAGAATTCACTAGTCGGTAATATTTTTTCTCAAGTTTATACTTAGGAACCAGGCTAAGTCTCCAATCTGTTAAGGTTTTGTCCAGGAAAGTAGGTTCGTACGTATGTTTTGAACTTAATGTGTTCTATTTGTGATATGTGTATGTTTATATATGTTGCGAACCAGCCAGACCATATACCAGCAAGGAAAAAGGACAAGAAAAATTTGTTTAAAATTCTCGACAAATCAGTGAGTATTTAGGGATTGTCACTTTTATGTGCAAATCATTATGATATCCATGAGCTTAAGGTTTTTAAACTAAGTTCCAAGAGTAAGCTTTTCTAAATCTCTGTTTCACAATTATAATTTTAAGATATGTTTTAAAAGCATGGTTTATGAGTTACGATACGCGAATTATTTTAAGCAACTTTATGAGAAACAAGTATTTCATATGACCTCTTCATGTTTGGCGAGCTTTATGTTTTTAAATGTTTTAAACGCAAAATTTTTTTGTATATTTTGGATATAACTCGCATGCCATAGGATTGTGAGTACTCACCTTTATGTTTTGTGATTCAGGCATTGAAGCCTTGGGATATGTGGAGAGATAAGGGAATGTCAAGCTATGCTTCATTCATCGGGACATGCTGGTGTGATGAAGAGTGTTTAACTTCATTCTATAGTTATGGGACATGTTAAAAGCTCTCTCAGTCACAAATGAGGCCTTATATGATCCACTTATCCAACAGAAAGATTTGATGTCACATCCGAAAAATCAAGTTAGTGAACCAAGAGTGGCCATGCCTCGATTTTTAAGTTACCTTTGCGCTTTAGATTATTAAGAAGTATCTAGTCTAGTGGTTAAGCAACGACACAATTGTCTTTGAATATCTGAGTTCGAGTCTCTTCCCTCACATCATTTTCTATTTTGAGCAATTTTGCTTCAAAATCCTAGTTTGTGTTATGCCTTGTTTAAAAACAAATGTCATTAGTAGTTAAAAAAGCATTTGAAGTAGTCTAGTGGTTAAGCAACTTAAGTAACTTCTAAATGACCTAAGTTTAAGTCTCCATGCTATCAATTGTTTTTTAAAAATTTTTGCACAAAGTTGATCATCTTTTCCCATGCAAAACTGTCCACTTTAATGCATGTAACTCTTATTTTCAAATTGATCATCTTTTACCATGCAAAACTGTCCTTATTTTTTAAAAATTATTGCACAAAGTTGATCATCTTTTCCCATGCAAAACTGTCCACTCTAATGCATGTAACTCTTATTTTCAAATTGCTAAGTAACTCATTGTTTTTAAATTTTGAAAGGGTAACTCCCAAAGTAATTGTTGTTAATTCTCTCGAACATCTTTGTCCCCCTCTTGAATGCCTTTGTAACACCCTATACCCAGCCTGGTCGCCAAACCCAAATATCAGGATGCCACGCCATCGTCTCGTGTCATACACAATAAGTAAAAGCTCATTCTAAATGATACCTCTTCTATTTTTGTATTCGTATAGGTTTTCAGTCAATCTTACCTTTTAGTTATCATCGTTACAAGCTAAACATACATCAAATGGTCTTATAAAAATAATTAAACATGCATAAGGTCCATTTAGTAAATTTCAAAACAGACTACGTAGGTATCGATACTACAACATGGGTATCGATATTTTCAACACGCGGTATCAAACATCAAAATAAATTCATCATGCTATCATATCATCATCAAATAAACATCAAAATAGTTATAATAGTAGTATCAAACTTCGAAAATAAATTCAAATGATAATCGACTTAATACAATTCAATTCTCAAAATCTTAAGATCATTTAAGCTAAGGAACTTCCAAAACATCATGAAAACTATCATTAAAATTCTACCACATTGTCTTATTCCCAAAACGAAAGCAAATAACAATAACCACTGATGAAAAGCAAAATCGACTTGCTTGGATCACCCCTCAGACCCACGCGCTCATACCGGCACATAACTAATCTACAATGGTTTAAAAGGAGTGGGTGAGCTTAACAAGCTCAATGAATGCCTAGAACAACTACCAAGCAAACAATTCATCAAGCATTAATGAAACAACCATATAGCACAACCTCAATAAGTCCAACTCTAGTGTCATATTATACTTACTGGTGAATTATTTACTAATTCATTACATGGTAATCACATTCTCTTTTAAGCATATATCACATTAATTAATAACATGTTTATAGAAAAATTGCATAGCAATCACATACTTATTTAGGCGTATATCTAAATACATACAATCATATTTATAGATAATTTGGCACTTGAGCTATGAAACGTAAAAGTAAGCTCTACCGTCACTCATTGGATACACGGATCACCAACACATCACATAGACTCATAGAGTCAAACATGTCCTAAAAGTGAAGCATAAAGCTAACACACTCCTTATTTACCCTCACATGTCTCGTTGAATGGAGCTTAACTTACGTTCCCTTATCCCTCCAACATGTCCCAGGGCCTCAACGCCCAAAATCACTATACATATAGGTGAGTACTCACAATCCTATGGCATGCCAACTATACCCAACAGTTTCAAGATTACAAGGCCAAAATATCAAAAATCAAACACATATAACTTACTGATTATCCGTGCACTATCACTGCATATTTGCATTTTTAGCAAAAATTGTCACTAACATTTAACATATACATAACAAGTACACATTTGCAATTTCATAACAGTCATCATAACCATATACCACATGTTATAACATATCATCTCAATTCACATATTCATAAGCACATAGTTCACAAGATAACATAGGTATGAGAAAGTTTACACTCGAAATTTAGAGTAGGGGTTTAGGCTACTACTAAATTCCCAAATAATACATTGCATCATGTCCACAAGCAATTGTTCCAAACACTCACCAATAAGCTTTCATCGAAATGCCGAAATCTCAAACTAGCCTTTCCTAACTCGTAGATGGTCCTAGTGAATCCAAAGCTTTAACACAATAAAATCACATAGCAATACATTCAAAAATCAACCAAGGACTCCCACTAGCAATAAAAAACATTAGCCTAAACTAAGTTCTCATGTAATCGAAACCTTTAACATAACAAACCTAAAATGAAAATATCTCGGTCTATATTCAGTCTTTTCACCTAAAACCAATTCTAATTGTCTTATAATTCACCTAAGACTAATTCCCCACCATTAAACTATACAAAACTACTCAATTCATGGTATCGAGTTTTTTGACATGTTTAATGGCTATTTTCTGAAAACTCATTAAACCGTTAGAAATCCTTAATGAATTTTTAAAGTAAGTTTAAAAACCTTCTAATCATGTCAAAACTAATTGGAAAACACTTTGAAACCATGTTTTTACTCAAAATCCTAAAATTCACCAGTAATGATCCAATTTTCAGCTTTTATTTAGAACACGAGAGTGTATGCCATGATCCATTACATGTGGTTGGGACAAATTGTAAGGAGAAAGATGTGAGAATTTAATAATCTATAAATATTTATGGTTTATCCATAAATCTGTTTTGCCAGCTTGTCTGCAATTTTAGTGGCTTGACCATATATATCGATCAGGCAGTTTAACTACATTTTAATAAGTCATCATTGTTGAGCAACCCGAGGTGGCGAGTCATCATTCCCGGGCAACCCAAAATGGCTTAATTGGTGTGTTTTGGATGGATGAGTTATGGGGAACACCTTTTGGTGTGTAGCGGAGATGGGTAGGATGTTTTGGAAAATATGCATAATTAGTTTTATTAAAATTTGCATCGACATTTTCTTGTGCATAAAAGTTTGTATATTTGAATAATATGTTTGTGATAATAATATTGAAATGTTTTATAAGATAATTGGTATTTAGCTTGTTATAAAACTCACACTGAACTTATTAGCTCACCACTTAGTTTTCATAAACTTTTCAAACAATACACGAGTGTAGGACTTGGATACAGCATATGGAGGAGTCTCTCAGATACAATTTTTAATAAAATACATTACAAACTGTTTGGGTTTGTTTTTGGACATTGGACTATTTTTGGCTTGTTTAAACTTTTGATATAATAATTTTTTGCATGCATAATCGATGAACTTATAAATGTTTTAAATATTTTTTTTGGAACGTAGGTGGTTTTATGTAATCTTAAATAAATTTTAAACTTAAACTTTTCTAACTATTTTTAAAAGTCTACTGCAAATGGTTTACATCTAGACCATTTATAAGTAACGTTCAAAATTGATGGTGCAAATTTCCTATTTAAATGCTTTAAGAAGATAATTTAATTTAATTAGTGAATTTTTCCAAAATAAACATGTTTTACTAATTTTTTTATAGAAATATTAAATTATTTATAAATCAATTCTAGGTTTTTATAAAAAAACGATTTAAAAATAATTTTTTTAATAAGAAATTTTTTTTCAACAAAATTAATGTGGCTTCCGAAATTTGACAATAACGTCTAGGCCTGGTTTGAGGGGATACATATGACAAGTACATAAATATGTTTTACTTTTTTCAACTTGAACAAGCCAAGATTTGATTATGTTTTTAACAAGGACATGTTAAATTGTTTTCCAACTTTTACGTTTTATGCATACAAAGTCTCGTATCTTTATGGTGAGCCCAGCTCACAAAACATTACTTACGTATATATCTTATTTTGAGCATGTTGTGTTGTTCTTGTATATTCACTGAGTTCTTAAAGAACTCACCCACTCCTCTTTCACTTCACAGGTAAGCAGATTGTACGGAAGACAGTGGCGAGGCGAACAATTCGAGCGAAGCTAAAATCAGGATAAGTACCAGCGAACCTAGGACAAAAGACAATGTGAATATCTGCTTGGGATTAGAGATACTTTTTTTAATGAATTTTCCATTGTGCTATGACTCAATTTTCCTTATGTTTGTTTTATTTGTGAACCAATAAAGTTATATAGCACATGTTTGTTTGATTATGTTAATTTTCTTTCAGTATCAATGTAGTACCAAGTGACATCACTCTTCCTTGCATGCGTGCTTATGATAATGTTTTTCAAATCTTATCTGAAATATACCTTAACCCCATAATCAAGCCCAATTGTTGCAAGGTACTTGAGAATACGACCCTTATAAGTTTGCAACCCTGATATAAGTGCAAACCCTTGTTAATGGAACCTTTATTTGCAATCCCAGTTAAAGTATGTGAACACTTGTATGTAAGATCGTTCCCGTTTGTGAAACTCGTATTCTGTACGAACCTGTATTCTTATGTGAACCTATATTGTTGTGCAAACCTTATAAGAAAGTTCTAGGTACTTATGTACTTATGTATTAATGTCTGAAGCCTATTACCTTTTTGTTTAATGTCACACACAAACCCTTCTTGCTTAAGTGATATGTATGTTGTGAGTTTCCATGTCTTCTGTATTTGTGTTGCTTAAGTGACAAATATTTGCATACTTCCCTTATGAAATTGATACTATGAGCTCACATGTTCTATGTTTCTTGCATGATAATATGTCATTTTGATGCACTGTGATAACTTAGTACATTCTTGGTACTGTAAAATTGTGGTAGGCTAGGGAACATTGCCTTGGTTCAGTTGCACTTTCGAAGGTTTATGCCACGAATCATCCCTCCACTATTTTCCATTGAAGTAATTATTGTTACTATTATGTTTTGGTAAACAATGTTCATAGTAGAGTTTTGATAAGTAGTGTTTGCAAGAATGGCTGTTACGTTTGGGGATACTTAGTTAAGTATGTTTAATGTCTTACCCAAGCCAGTGTCCTGTGTACATTTAGAGTTAGTGAGAATGCATCCCAAAAGGGTAAATACGATGGCATTTAAGCGACCTTTCAGGGCCAATATTTTGGAAGATAGTGTCGAGCCATTGGTATAAGCCATGATTTGGGCTTTCCAGTGAGCTGCTAGTGCCAACATTGTTTCTACAAGTAGAGGATTTCCATTGGAATGTCTGGGAGCTTTGGGGGTAAAGAGTTTAGTGGAGCTAGAGGATCTGACCCTACAAAGGTAGAATACTGGCTTGAGAGTGTTTAGACAATCCTTGAACAAATGGCATGCCTTAATGAAGATAAGTTGGTATGTACGGTATCCTTACTCACCGACGAAGCTCATCACTGGTGGAACACTGTAAAGTAGGGGACTGGTGTGAATCATTTAACTTAGGATTTCTTCTTGAAGACCTTTAAAAATAAATTCATGGATGAGCAATATATGAAAGCTTGCAAGTTCATCAACCTAATGTAAGGCGAGCTATCTGTGGCGAAGTACGAGGTAGATTTTTTGTGATTAAGCAAATACGCAGTTGAGATGGTTTCACAAGAAAGGATCGTTGTTAGAAAAGGAGATGGTTAATAAGGAAAAAGCTATCGAAGAGATTAGGGCTCCACGAACTAAAGTAGAATCAAGGAATAAAGTGACTGGATGAGCATCCTAGTGGGATCGCAACTCAAGAAAATTCAACAAGAATGTCAAATGAAGTTTTAGATCAAACCACTCGCGATATTGAAGTAACACTCAGGATAAGAAAGGGAGTCTGCACAAGTCACCAAACTGGCCATTTTACGAACACTATGAGTAAAGACATCCTGGTGAATGTCATAAAATGACTTAGGGATGTTTCAAGCGTGGATCAAGAGACCACTTGATAAAAAATTACCCATAATGATAAGATAGATCACAAGTTTAGAATGTGACCCCCACTCAAGTGCGAGTTGGTGCTCGTGGATGAGATAAAGGTAGAGGTAATGATACAAGACAAGTTGGGTAAGAAACTTTAGCCCACATAGTTGTTACCAAAGATGAGACAGGAGGTCTCACACGAATCTATGCAGTGAGGGAACCATAAGGATAGGGTTCAACCGATGTTATCACGAGTACCTTCACTCTGCAAACTATTCCATTATTTTCCTTGATTGACTCTGGTTCACGCACTCATATGTTTTAAGTGAACTAGCTTGTGAGTTTAGAATTTAAATAGAAACCATAGATAAGGGCATGACTATCACTAGTTTGTTTGGTGAAAGTATACTAGTAATAGAGTGTATTGTAGGTGTCTATTAATGATCCAAGGGCAAGTTTTCTTCGTGAATTTGATGGAGTTGTCATTCTATAGATTTGACATAATCTTAGGTATGGATTGGTTAACTGAGCATAAAGCCAATATAGATTTCGAGTTAAAAAGAGTCATTTTACAAAGCAGTAAAGGCAGGGAAGTTGATGTGGTAGGAAAGCGAACTCAATTTCTGTCCAACATGGTCTTGACAATGAAATCAAAGAAGATTATGGAAAAAGGCTGTGAAGCCTACCTCACCTTTGTGAGGGGTTCATAGGATAAGGCAACAAAGGTTCGCAAGATACGTACTATGAAGGAATTTCTAGATGTATTTCTAGATGAGTTACCTAGTTTACCTCCTGACCGAGAAGTAGAATTCGCCATTGAGTTAAACTCTGGTAGTTTGTCAATTTCTATTACGCCCTATCGCATGGCATCAAAGGAGCTCAAGTAACTAAAGATACAACTTCAAAAATTGCTTGACAGAGGTTTCATTCGACCAAGTATATCACTATGGGGATCACCAGCTCTATTTGTAAAGAAGAATGATGATAGCTTAAGGATGTGCATTGATTATAGATAGTTGAACAATTTGACTATCAAGAATAAGTACCCTTTGCCAGGAATTGACAACATGTTCAACGAGTTGCGATGAGCCACAATATTCTCAAAATTAGATTTGTGATTTGAGTATTACAAACATAAAGTGAATGAGTCATATGTTTTGAAAACAACATTTAGAACTAGGTATTGGCAGTATGAGTTTCTAGTTATGCCCTTTGGATTGATAAATGCGCCTATTGCATTTATGGACTTGATGAATCGAGTGTTCCATGAGTACTTGGATCGGTGTGTAGACAATATTTTGATGTATTCTCCATCCGAGAAGGAACATGATACTCGCCTACAAACTACATTACAAATTCTGTGAGAGAAGCAACTACTTATAAAGTTCAGTAAGTGTGAATTTTGGCTCAATAAGGTAGCATTCTTGGGTCGTGGTTTTAGTAGAAATGGTTCGCATAGAATCAAAGAAGATTGAAGCAAATTTGGAGTGGTGATTGCCAAAGATTGTTATAGAAGTGCAACGCTTTCTGAGGCTCGTAGAGCACTATCGTAGGTTTGCTAAGGGGTTCACCACCATAGCTTCACCTTTAACAAAGTTACTCTAGAAGGATGTAAAGTTTGCACGGACCGAAGAAAGGTAACAAAGCTTCAAAAAACTCAAAGCATACTCACCAAAACACCTATGTTGATACAACCAAAACCTAGAAAAGACTTTGTGGCCTACAACGACGTGTTGTACACGGGACTGAGAGGCATGCTAATGCAGGAAGGAAAGGTGGTGGCTTATGCTTCAAGACAATTGAATACCCATGAGTGAAACTATCCAACCCACGATCTAGAGTTAGGAACATTGGTATTCACACTCAAGATTTGGCAACACTACTTATATGGTGAGAGGTGTACCATTTATACAGACCATAAGAGCCTCAAGTATTTGCTCATATAGAAGGAATTAAACTTGCATCATAGAAGGTGGATAGAATTACTGAAGACTACAACTGTGTGATAAAGTATCACCTTAGCAAGGCGAATGTGGTAACTGATGCTCTAAGTAGAAAGACAGTAAATGAGCTACAAGCTCTATTTGCCTGACTAAGTATAATAGTAGATGGAGGATCTCTTTCAAAGCTATAAGTAAGACCATCTTTGTCACAACAAATCAAAAAGAAGCAAATAACAGAGGAAAAGCTTGCAAAGAGGGTTCACTAATTGAAACAATAAGTGTAAGGGAACTTTGCACTAAACGACGGTGGAGTAATTTATTTTCATGGCAGACTTTGTGTGCCCAATGACAAGGAGCTTCAACATGTGATTCTTAGTGAGTCTCATAATAGTCCATATGCAATGCACCTTGGAAGTAGCAAGATGTATCATGGCCTTTGCGAGTTATATTAGTGGCCTCGATTGAAGCAAGCTATCACAGAATTTGTGGCGAAGTGTTGAACTTGCCAAAAGGTGAAAGCAAAAGATCAGTATCCGTCACAGTTACTTCAACCACTTAAAATTCTAGAATAGAAGTGGGAAAAGATCACCATGGACTGTGTTAGGATTGCCACAAACTTTAAAAAAGAAGGATGCAATATGGGTGATTGTGGATTGCCTTACAAAGAGTGCACATTTTGTAGTTGTTTACATGAGCTATACACTGTAGAAGCTAGTAAAGCTATACATCGTCGAGATAGTGAGACTTCACGACGTGCCAGTTTCCATTACTTTTGATCAAGATCCTTGATTCACTTTAAGATTTTGGAAGACTTTGCAATAAGCTTTGGGATCAAAGCTTAATTTCAGTACTACGTATCATCCATAAACAGATGGCCAATCCGAGAGACTGATACAAGTATTGGAGGACTTGTTGTGAAGCTATGTGTTAGAATTTGTAGGAAGATTTGCAGGAAGATGGGAACGTTACTTGCCTTTAGTAGAGTTTGTGTATAAAATCAGCTATCAAGCAAGCATTCAAATGGCACCTTTTGAAGCATTGTATGGAAGAAAGTGCCGAACACGTTTGTGTTGGGTTGAGTTGGATGAGAAGCAAATTTTTGGACCTAAGTTGGTTTGCGAAACAAAAGACAGGGTGGAAATGATATGCAAAAGATTGAAAGCTGCTTCAAACAGACAAAAGTCTTACGCAAATTTAAAACGACGAGATGTTGAGTACTAAGTGGGCGAACAAGTGTTCCTTAAAGTTTTTCCAAGGAAAAAGGTCCTAAGTTTTGGGCGTAAAAGAAAGCTAAGTCCTAGGTTCATCGATTCCTATAAAGTGATTGAAATGATTGGCCCTGTGGCATATCGACTTAAGTTGCCACATGAACTTGATCAAATTCATTATGTGTTCTATGTGTCTATGCTAAGAAAGTATCGTACAGACACATCCCATGTTTTTTTAGCAGATAATATTGAGGTATGACCTGATCTAATGTATAATGAAGAACTAATAAAGATTGTGGATCGTGACGAAGAAGTTTTGTGAAACAAGAAGATTCCTTTGGTCAAGTTACTGTAACGAAACCAAAAAACTAGTGAACATACTTGGGAAATTGAAGAAGCAATGAAACAATAGTACTCTCAACTGTTCTGACAAAGAATATTTCGAGGATAAAACACCTTAAGTGGAGGAGAGTTGTAACATCCCGAGATAGAGTCTAGAATTTTGGAACTTGCAAGCACGAGTTCACCAGTAATATGGTGCATTGGTGACTGCCAGAAGACTTATAATAAAGATTTCTCTAGTGATTCAGTGAATAGTATACACTAGAAGTCGTGAAAAGAAGGGTTCATCAATTTCATTGCTAGTAGGGATTCACGAGTTGGTTGGGTGAACAGGTATTCGCCATTATAAGTAAAGTCATACTTGAATTAAGAATTTGACTTATATTTTACTTAGGACACTACTCATGCACGTAACCTTTTTTCCTAAGATAAGTAGGGTATCTTAAGAATACCAAAACACCTAGTGCCTATAAATTAAGACTATTTTGTAGAAAATTTTCTCATAGATTATTCTATTGTCAAGTCTCTGCTCAGGAACTGAGTTATTAGGAAGTAAGGTAACTCTCGGTCTATTAAGGTTTTGTCCAGGAAACTAGGTCCGTTTGTATGTTTTAATTGAATGTGTTATATTTTTGATATGTGTATGTTTATGTATGTGTGAAATAGTCAGACCATCTACCAACAAGGACAAAGGAAAAGCAAAACTTATTTAAAATTCTTGGCAAATCAGTGAGTATTCAAGGATTTTCACTTGTATGTGTGAATCATTATGATATCCAAGAGCTTAGGGTTTTTAAACTAAGTTCCAAGAGTAAGCTTTTTTGAATCTCTATTTCACAATTATAATTTTAAGATATGTTTTAAAACATTGTTTTATGACTTACAATACGCGAACTATTTTACACGAGCTTTATGAGAAACGAGTATTTTGTACGACCTCTTCATGGTTGGTGAGTTCTATATTTTTATATGTTTTAGACGTGAAAAATTTCTATATATGTTGGATATAATTGGCATGTCATATGATTGTGAGTACACACCCTCAACTTTTGTGATTCAGGCATTAAGACCCTGGGGCATGTAAAGAGATAAGGGAATGTCGAGCTATGCTCCATTCATCGGGACATGTTAGTGTGATGGAGAGTGTTTAACTTCATGCTACACTTATGTGACATGTTAACGACTCTCTGAGTTACAATTAAGACATTATAAGGAGATCTGTTTATCAAACAGAAAGACATAACAAGTACCTGAATATGTTTTATGCTTTTCAACATGAACAAGCTAAGATTGATTATGTTTTTAACATGGACATGTGAAACAGTTTAACAACTACTAAGTTTTATTGATAGAGGGTTACGCGCAAACCAAGATCAAATTGTCAAGTCACGGGAAACTCCTACGAGAATGATAGACACTCGGATCTGAAACGAAACAGAAAATTAACTTAGAACTAATAGATCTGAAATGAAACACCCAAAACAAGAAAGAATCAACCAAGAATTGAAACACTTATTAATATCGTTGATTGGAAACAAAGAAGCAAATATTTAGTTTCAAGAAAAGACTCCCCCAAGCCGAATCTGCAAAGGAGAACACAAAACAGAGAAATAAACTCAAAACCCAGCAAACTGAATTGAATCAGAATTAGGAGGCTTGGGTAGCAAGATCTATTGAAGAGTATGACCAAGGGACGTTTCTTTAATGCTAAGAATGGTGCGGAATAGATTCTTGAAGATTGGAATGGCTGAAAATGCAACAAGAGAAATTAAATCAAGTTAATCAACCAATCGGCATAAACAGAAACAACTAAAGAAGAAAGAATAGCAAGAAATATGAATAACGTCCTAAGAAGCCTTGAAATTGAGAAAGATTTCACAACTCCCTTCATACGGCTCTAATCTCCCCTCACATGTAGGACAATGGCACGAATAAGGCTGAAGATGGCTCCCATAATAAAAAAGATTGTTAAAACTACTTCCAAAGAAAAATCAAAAGAAAATTCTTGGTGAAACTCAAAGAGAATTTTCACTAAACAAAAATCTCATTTCAATGTGTAATTCAATGTAAGTGTGTATAAGGTGGCCGGTCATGCCTTATTATAGGCCTTCTATCTATTTTCCTAACCCTATTAGGAAAACTAAAAAAAACCTAATTATTAACTTCAAGGGAAATTCAGCAAAGGCTTTTAAAGGGCTTCTTGGGCTGAATTTTTTTACATAGGAATTTAATCATAAAGTCTAAAAATTAAACTAAGTATTAAAAAAATAAAATTTTACAAATTGGGCCACTTTGACAATTTGTCCTGATTTTCAGCTAAGTCTAATTTAAATTTCTTGATTGGGCTTGGAACATTTTATTAGGCTGTTTCTTCAAGCATTTGGGCTTGTAATCTGTTCTCTCCTGAAATTGGTTTGTTGATGCTTGTAACTGAGATCCAATGCGCCTTAGCTGCAAGATTCGGTTTCTTGGGCCAAGATTTCCAAGATTTGAAATATTGATTTTCTTGATTCTTGAAATCACTCAAAGCAGCAAGATTGGACCAAAATTCGGTTTCTTGATTTTCTTGAAAACAAGAAACTGAATCTTGATTTTCTTTTTCCTTTGTATACACATCTAAGGCCTTGCTAATGAAGTCTTGAATGATTCCATTTAGTTTCGTACGCATTTCCCTGGCCTTTGACCTCGTTGTTGGGCCTTGTAGTAATTTGAGCCCATCACGTTCTTGAGCTTGAGTTGGGCCTTTGTGACTCGTATCATTCCCCCCTTCCTCAAAAAAATCGTCCTCGAATCTAAAATATCAAATGGAGATAAGTCAGCCACATTGAAAGTAGAACTTACATTGTACTCACCGAGTAGAACAATTTTGTATGCATTATCATTGATCCGCTCGAGTACTTGGAAAGGCTCTTCGCCTCTTGGATCCTACTTGGTCTTTCTTTTTGTAGGAAACCGTTCTTTCCTCATATGGACCCAAACCCAATCTCCGGGTTCAAAGACAACCGTTTGCGCCCCTTATTTGCTTTATTGGTGTTGATGTCATTTGTTTTGGCTATTCTTTGCCTAGCCTTCTCGTGTAAGGATTTCACCAACTCAGCTTTCTGTTCGCCATCTAAATTAACAATATGTTCTAGTGGTAATGGCGCAAGATCAAGTACTGTTAGTGGGCTAAAACTATAAACAAGTTTAAATGGTGAATAGCCAATTGTAGAATGAATAGATCTATTATATGCAAATTCAACAAATGGCAAACATTCTTCCCAATTTTTAATGTTCTTTCCCACAACAGATCGTAATAAGGCTCCTAAAATTCGATTGACTACCTCAGTTTGGCCATCAATTTGGGGGTGACATGTAGTTGAATACAGTAATTTCCTACCAAGCTTTCCTCACAATACCTTCCAAAAGTGGCTAAGGAATTTGACATCTCTGTCGGAAACAATTGTTTTAAGGATGCCATGAAGTCTTACCACATCTTTAAAAAATAAGTCTGCCACATGTGTAGCATCATCTATTTTGTGACGAGGAATAAAATGTGCCATCTTGGAAAACCTGTCAACAACAACAAATATACTATCTCTTCTTTTCTTAGTTAGTGGAAAACCTAGAATAAAATCCATGGAGAATTCTAACCATGGTGAAGTAGGAATCGGCAAAGGAGTGTACAGGCCATGAGGCATTACCTTAGATTTTGCTTGTTTACATGTGATGCACTTAGAACATACCTTTTCGACATCCTTTTTCATATGTGGCCAATGAAAGTGTTCTATCCCACGTAAAGGTGGTAAACCTTTAGGGGCCTCACTAAAAACATCCTCATAATCCTGCAAAAGACATTGAAACACACTAGGCAAGTTTTCATTAATGTTAGATAGAGATAAATAGTTTTGCCTAAACCTCACAAGGATGCAAGGCTGTTTATTGAGTAGGGCTCTCCGCACATCTTTTTTTGTTGCAATTAAATTTTTCACTCTAGTTTTACTACTTACGGATTCACTCACCTTTGGGCCATTTAAATTTTGACTTTTTTCACTACTAGCCTCTTTTCTCTCTGTCCTTTTTCTTTGTCCTTTCTCCCCCACCCCCTCACAGAATTTCATCATTTTGAATTGATCTTTATATACATTATTGGGATTTAAATGAGCAAAAGTGAATTTTTGGCCTTTAAACACAAGAGAGTATCTATTGAGCTTGCCTTAGTGTGTAACATCACGATCAAATTGCCAAGGCCGTCCAAGGAGCAAGTGTGCCGCATGCATTGGGACCACATCACACCATACCTCATCCTCATAATTCTCGAGCTTAAAAGTGATCAATGCCAGTTTTGTAACTTTAACTTCCGAGCATTCATTAAGCCACTGAAGGTGATACAGCTTAGGGTGCTCGGTACAAGGTAACTTGAAGGAATCCACCAAATAACTGCTAACTACATTCGAACAACTCCCACTATCAATAATAAGTGAACATAAGTTACCTTTTATAAAACACCTAGAATGGAATATATTAGTCCTTTGGTTATCAAAATCATCTCTCATTTGGATGTTAAGGGTGCGGCGGACTACAAGGCATTTATCATGGACATCATTATGGTCATTATTCTCATCATCGACTTGACCAATCCTATGCATCTTTTTTTTTATTTTGGAATACCTGCAAAACAAAAACTCAACACTCGAAAAAATTATTAACAAACCTCACCATTAATCACTAAAGAAGGAAAATCAAATTCTCAAAGAGGTAGAATTCAGTCTTGTGAGTTCTTTAGTAGAGTCTATATCAATCAATTAGAAAGCATACGAACCGTAACTACCAAAGAATTCTAATTGCACTAGGAGTCCAAAAAGTGACGAGACTCTAATTGATTTGTGCCGCACCGAGGAAGAATTGTGCACACTTTTAAATCCTACTAGCACAAGAAACAAGAAGGTGTTAAATAGTGTAAAGGAAGAATAAAAGAAAAACAAATCAAAACCTACAGCTAAGAATCAATAAAAATTGCTGACACCCAAAAAAACTGCGGAGTAACTTGACAACTTCGTTCGAGGTGTTCCTGATCTCCAAAAATCACGAAATTTAAACTAGAAGGTCCTTAAATATTGTATATTTGATCTGGAAAGATTCAGCACTAAACTCAACCCGCTGATTTTTTACTTTTTGTTTGATTTCATCTTTTTCAGTTTTTTAACTTTTTCTACTGATTTTTTTGCTGGAAATATGTTTTAATATTCTATCAAAGTGCCACAAATATGCATATAAAATTTCAGACCAATCAGACAACGTTTTCCCACTCAAATGATTTTTTTTCCAAAAAATTTTCTGGGTAAAAAACTGCTATTTACTATTTTTAAAAGGCGATCAGTTTAGAAATCAACCAAGAAAACCCAAAATGCCAAAAATCTGATACCAAATGATAGAGAGTTGCGCGCGGCCCAAGATTGAATTGTCAAGTCACGGGAAACTCCTACGAGAATGATAGACACTTGGATCTGGAATGAAACAGAAAATTAACTTAGAACTAACAGATCTGAAACAAAACACCCAAAACAAGAAAGAATCAGCCAAGAATCGAAACACTTATTAATATCGTTGATTGGAAACAAAGAAACAAATATTTAGTTTCAAGAAAAGACTCACCCAAGCCGAACTGCAAAGGAGAACACAAAACAGAGAAATAAACTCAAAACCCAGCAAACCGAATTGAATCAAAATTAGGAGGCTTGGGCGGCAAGATCTATTGAAGAGTATGACTAAGGGACGTTTCTTTAATACCAAGAATGGTGCCAAACAGATTCTTGAAGATTGGAATGGCTAAAAATGCAACAAGAGAAATTAAATCAAGTTAATCAACCAATCGGCATAAACAGAAACAACTAAAGAAGAAAGAATAGCAAGAAAGATGAATAAAGTCCTAAGAAGCCTTGAAATCAAGAAAGATTTCACAACTCCCTTCAAACGGCTCTAATCTCCCCTCCAATATAGGACAATGGCAAGAAGAAGACTGAAGATGGCTCCCACAATCAAAAAGATTGTTAAAACTACTTCCAAAGAAAACTCAAGAGAAAATTCTTGGAGAAACTCAAAGAGAATTTTCACTCAACAAAAATCTAATTTCAATGTGTAATTCAATGTAATTGTATATAAGGTGGCCGGCCATGCCTTATTATAGGCCTTCTATCTATTTTCCTAACCCTATTAGGAAAACTAAAAAAAACCTAATTATTAACTTCAAGGGAAATTCAGCAAAGGCTTTTAATGGGCTTCTTGGGCTAAATTTTTTTACATAGGAATTTAATCATAAAGTCTAAAAATTAAACTAAGTATTAAAAAAATAAAATTTTACAAATTGGGCCACTTTGACAATTTGGCCTGATTTCAACTAAGTCTAATTTAAATTTCTTGATTGGGCTTGAACATCTTATTGGGCTGTTTCTTCAAGAATTTGGGCTTGTAATCCGTTCTCTCCCGAAATTGGTTCGTTGATGCTCGTAACTGAGATCCAATGCGCCTTAGCTGTAAGATTCAGTTTCTTGGGCCAAGATTTCCAAGATTTGAAATATTGATTTTCTTGATTCTTGAAATCGCTCAAAGCAGCAAGATTGGACCAAGATTCGGTTTCTTGATTTTTTTGAAAACAAGAAAGTGAATCTTGATTTTCTTTTTCCTTTGTATACGCATCTAAGGCCTTGCTAATGAAGTCTTGAATGATTCCATTTAGTTTCGTACGCATTTGCCTAGCCTTTGACCTCGTTATTGGGCTTTGTGGTAATTTGAGCCCATCACGTTCTTGAGCTTGAGTTGGGCCTTTGTGACTCGTATCATTTATGCTTTTATCACAAACAGGTATCTGCAAACAAAGTCTCGCATATTCATAGTGAGACCAGCTTGTAGAACAATACTTCTTTTTATGTTTTATTTTGAGCATGCTGTGTTGTTCCTGTATATTCACTGAGTTCTTAAACAACTCACCCACTCCTCTCTCACTTCGCAGATAAGTAGATCGTGTGGAAGGCAGTGGTAAGGTGAACGATCCAAGTGAGGCTAAAATCAGGATAGTTACTAGTAAACCCGGTACAAAAGGTGATGTGAATATCTCCTTGGGATTAGTGATAAATTGTTTAATGACTTTGCCATTGTACTAGGACTCAATTTTCCTTATGTTTATTTTATTTGCTAACCAATAAAGTTATGTAGTACTTGTTTGTTTGCTTACGTTAATTTTCTTTCAGTATGAAAGAAGTACCAAGTTACATCACTCTTCCTTGCATGTGTGCTCATGATAATGTTTTTAAAATCTTATGTAAAATATAAATTAACCCCATAAGCGAGCCTAATTATTATAAGGTACTTAAGCATATGAACCCCAATAAGTTTGTGACGCTAATATAAATTTGCATCCTTGTAAATAGAACCTTTATTTGTAAGCCCGGTTAAATTTTGTGAACCCTTATATGAATGTGTAACACCCTAGGTCTGGTGGATCTAAGGTTTTGGCGTATAGTAGTAAATAGTCTGTCTGGCGAAGTGTAATTCGCCCAATTTCATATTGTGGCATATATGTTCAAGCGTATAGTCATAGCCACATAAGTATGTAAGTATTTTATTCCATGATATTCTGTTGTATTAAGGAGAAGTCTATGTTAAGCGATAAAAGGGTATGTATGGTATGAGTTTTCGCCATAAGTATAGTGCACTTTGTTTTTCTGGAGTATTGTGTTAGTTAGATTATAAGTCATCTGGTTAAAAATCAACTGGATAGTCTAGCCTGATAATTATGAATGCAGGGTACTTATTTATGTTTATCTTGCAAACTATAGACCATTAAGAAGGCAAATTCTTAAACGTGTGGCACTTGTTAAGTTCCACTAAGTAGGTTGGGTCATATATATATATGTGTGAGATGGGTTCTGAAAGAGATTTTTCTTCTTCTTTACATGTTGTTCTCTAATTATTTTTCATAAATCAAATGGTATATATTCCTTCTTAAGTTGGAAGCTACAATTCTGAGTTTAATCAGTGGTTATTTCATTTTCGGGTAAGTGTTTCAGCTTTGCATGTTAAGTTCTAAATGAGTAAGATTGTAAGAGTTATATGAACAATAAAACTTTAAGTATAAGGTTTTTACATGAGGTTGTTAGCGATTGAGGTGATAAGTAAATTGTTTGTAAAAGAGTTATAATAGTGAATTTATGTCTCTAAGCAGTGGTTGTCGCTAGTTTGAAAGGGATGTCTGAGCCTGAAGCTTAGAACTGTAGTAGGTGAGAATTAAGTGAGTGTCCATCCTGACTCTTTTATATGAACTACTCAAATAAGAAGTATAAATATATATACACATACATAAATGGGATGATGATGTCTACGGAGAATGGTAGGGGTATGAGTGCATTAAAGATGAGAGGTGTGATGTATTAGTATGTATAAAGTTCGTGTGTGTAAGACAATATGGTTAAGACCCATGGCATGATATGATATGTTTGTATGTATTGTTCATGGTGTAGCCTTCGATAATGTATAGATCGAAATGGCAAATCACGATACATGAAATTTTGTGTAAGTCCATAAGGGAAAAACCCATGGCATCCTATGTAAAGCCCGTCGAGACAATAAATATGAGATTTTGTATGATGCATTTATGACTTGTTTTGTTTGGCCCTTGTAATGTGATTTGTCATTTATGTTTGGTAAGATGTGTATATATGTTTTTATGGTAAATTATAGATAAATTTTGTTAGTTTTGTAATAAAGTATGTCTATGATAAGATACTAATATGCTCAGGGTTAAGGGTTGAGCAAGATTTGTGAAATAATTGAATAAGTTTTGAAAAGAACTGTGTATCTGTATGTTAATAAAGGTATTCGCCATGATGGTCTGATAATGTTGGATATGGATATATTCGTCTCTATGTGTGACCTAAGAAATTGTCATTTTGGGTTAGTTTGTGTTATGAAATGGTTAAATCAAAGTTATTTAGAATTTTTCATTTTTAGGTGATATAATGAATTCATCTGAAATCATATGAAATCTTATATGATTATTGATTATTTTAAGCATCTGGTGTTCTGAAGTAAAATACCATGAAAGTCATCTTATTGATTTACGTAATATATTATCGGTATGGGTTGTGTGGCACTGCTTTAGATTATGATTTGATTAATAGCTTGATGGTACTCAGATCTACATATGTATTCGCCAAAATATGTATTTGCCCATGAATTATGTTTGTGATCAACTGTTTTGAGATAAGTATGGGTATTAGGATATGGTCTGTGTGAAATATATTTTGAAGGTATGTTCTGTTGATAAGTACTTATGTAATAAAGAGAATTAAGAAATGTATGAAAGAATCTTCAATTAGTTCTATAAGAAAGAATTAGTATGTAAGGGTATGCTAATTGGTGTATATGTGTGTATCAAAACTGTAATGGTATCCACCTAATATAAGTGGTTCAGAATGATGGTTGACGTGTAAATTTTCTTCCAAGAATATAAAGTATTCACCAAGGTATGATGTGATGAAGCTCACTAATTACTCTCGTACTCATAAGGTTTGTTATTGTTTTCAGGTGTTTGGAAAAAGATAATGCCAGGAGTACATTAGAGTAGTAGCGAAGTGGGTCATTGTGCATACAGTGAAAGTGTGGCGTAGTTAGGATACGTCGGTTGTGTCAGTAGTTAACCAACTTCTATATTGTAATGATATGTATCAAGACTGATGTAATAAGTTATTTTAAACACCTCCTTGTATTTAGATATTAAGCTTTTCATTTAAATTAATAAATAAAATGTTTTAAAGAAGTGAGAAATTATAAAGTGTTTTGTTAATTTGTTAAGTATTGTGTGTAGTAACCTCCTGAGATCTGGACCCGGTGAATTGGGTCAGGTTGAGGGCATTACATTACGAGCCTTTCCATTCGCAAAGCTCATATTATGTATGAACATATGTTGTTATATGAACCTATATTGCTATGCAAACCTTAGAGGAAAGTTCTAGGTACTTTTGTAATTATGTATAAATATGTGAACCCTATTGTTTTTCTGTTTAATGTCACACGCAAACCCTTCTTACCTATCTGATATGTATGTTGTGAGTTCGCATGTCTTGCCTTGTGTTCTTATATGCATGTTTGTGAGTTTGCTACTCAGTGATAACTCTTTGCATACTTTCTTTATGAAATTAATACTGTGAACTCGTATGTTCTATGTTTCTTGCATGATAATATGTTATTCTGCTGCACTACGATAATTTAGTACATTTTTGGTACTAAAAATTATGGTGTGTTGGAGGTAAGGTTGGGAGTTAATGGATAGTCCTTTTGGTGGATAATTTGGCACGCCAGATTTGGGTCAAACCAACTCAGCCGAGTTTGGGGTGTTACAATTTATGTTATTAGGCTTAGTCACATGTTTATTAGAAGTGGTTTAATGTAAAACTATTTTATTATTCTTATTGCGAGTCACAAGTTGATTAGAGGTAGAATAAGATAAATTTTCTTCTTCTATTTCAACAAAAATATGTTTTTTTTCATTTGTTAAACTTGGAGAATTGAGTTTTTTTTTCTTCCAAATCTTATATTCTACGTAATCAATTATATGCATTTTTCTTTTCAATTCAACAACTTAAAGAACCTTGTATATGTATGAAAAAAAATGTCTATGGCAAGGGTGAGCTAGACTCAAGACATTTATTTTTACTTACACAATTTGGACTACCTAAATTTATAAAATTTCATTTTAGTTTGATCAATTGATAAATCCAATAGATAGATCACAAAATGAATGGCTTAAAAGTAGAAATTTTGAGGTTTCGTTAAAAGAAATAAACGGAACATTAATCACAGTTATCTCAAAGCAGCAACATACTATTTCCCATTTTTTTACTATAAGGTTGCATAATGTTTCTTATAAGATATATGCCAAAGTGAATGTCAATCCCCTTAAATAGATTATGAAGAATCATATCACTTATTTCACATAAATAACATGATTGACACTAAGCTTAATGATGTGTTGAATAATGGATTAAAAAGTAGTATTGTGTCTCAGGACATCGAATGTAAAGTCTATCATTTGGGTTCGAATTCGATTTAGGTTAGGGGTGTTACAAAGATAGCCTAAAAAGCCATCGTTGGTGGGAGCGCCTCATCAGGTACCTAAGTAGACGAACCATGTGCACATGATTGTACTTAAGCTCGTGCCTTATAATATATAGGACAGATACAGGTGAGAATGCTAGCTAGCCCAAGTGATAACATTCTTACCTAACAAAGCCCTATATGTTATAATGCATTGTTTCAAATCCAACCAAGCGTGAATATGAAAATTTCTTGGTGAATGGCCATGAACAACGTGTACAGTTCACCTTCTCAGACACCCCCTAACAAGGTATTCCTGCTTTCTAAACCCATCGCCTCTTCAAGCACTTTGTCTCTTGGTAGAGTTGAGAGATAAAACCCTCTCCAAAGCTAATACGAACCCGTTGAGGGGTCTATCGACTCCCAACATTACATTTCATAAGCTTCTCTTGACAAAGTTGACCTCCCCTCAACATATATTATCATTATCTTAGCTTTTTATCGAAACAAATTAGTTTTTACTTTACTTTTAAGTAATCTATTTTATTCTCATCCATAATTCAATTGTATTATTTAAAAGGCTTTATAATTTATTCCAAACCTTATTCAAAATAGAATTATGTCAAACCAAAAGAAAGTTAAAGAAAATAAAAAATCAATAAATAGAGAAAGGATCCTTAAAAGAATAAATAGATCTTACACGAAATACTTCAACAAAGACAAAATACTCAAAAAAAAAAAAACATGTTACATTATTGGAAATAAAATTTTAGATTTACTGAATGCCAGCTCTTAAAATAATTGCGTAAAGCAATTAAATTAAGTTCCATGTTCATAATTATGTGTGTTCAAAGTAATAAAAGTAAAGTCATACCAGAAATTGCAGGAAACAATTGTCAGACTAATTGTTGGAGCAATCCGTGGACTTGAACGACACCGTCTGCTTAATAGTATCATATCCAACCAAGAAATTCATCTGAGCCAAGTTACCATAGATGGCGAAATTTGGAAGGGGACTGAATGTAAAGCAAGCAACTGTTTCAGAAATCAAGACGAAGGTGTTCAATGGCTGTAATTTTACATCGGCACCACTGAAATGAACTGTAATATCTGGCACTGCAAACTCTATTGTAGCATCGTAACATAAATTCAGACCCTCGGGACCATTAACCTTCGTCGCATTGATCATGCTAGACACCACTGATTCGAGGTCCGAGTAAAAATCATCTGGTAAAAGAGTCAATGTCGTACCGGAATCGATGATGATGTTCCCTTGGTCTGTTCCAAAAGGTTTATCCGTATACTTTATTCGGTTGGTTCCCACACTGATTGCTTCCAAGGTGAGGAAGTAGAAAGTTTGAGGGGATTGTTTGGTTAATGGAGTCGACACAACTCCGTTACCAGAAACAATGGCATCGGAACCGAAGTTCATCTTGCTTGAATTTCCAGCTTCGGAAAAGGGCAATAAGCAGTAGGAGAATTTGCCATCAATTGTAAATCCCAATTGGGAAATCAGCGAAGAGTCGCCGCCTCCAAGGCCGATGATGCCAGATGTATTCTCGTCGAAGCTTCCATCATTATCATGTCCGCAACCCATAATAACGTTCGGAATCACGACTGGACTACCCGTTGTCGAATCCAAGGTGAGTGTATCAGCAGCAACTTCGCCATTTGAATAAGATCCATCGCCATAAGAGACTGAATATTGGCAAGAACCGTTACTTGAACAAGATGTTCCTTCAACATCGCCACATTGAGTTGTTCTGCAAGAAAACGTTTTATATGTTGATGATGCGGTAGGGTCGAAAAGAGGGGCGTTTTGCGGGAAACACTGAGAACAGGGCTTGCATTGAGTCCAAATAAGATCACTTCCAGTATCAGCAATGGCGACAATATCAAAAGCTGGAGTTCCAATTGATATATTCATCAAGTATTCACCCGAATCTGCAATAACATCGGCTTCGGCTTCCCTTGTTGACACAGAAGTCGGTTTGAAACGATGAACTCTATTAAAAGAACGACGCAAGGCATTGGTTACACGATTGTAGGTAGTATCTAAATGATTGTATAAGGGAGATTTCGGGGAGTCACGGTGGATTAATTCAACACTGAAACCACCCTTTTGAGCTTGAATAAGGGAAAGATTAGAGAGACCAACAATGGCAAAAACAAAGGCGAAAAGAGAGACGATGGCAGCCATTGTTAGAGGAAGAAGGTGAGTTAGTGATGGTTTGAGTGTTTAGAATCATGGTGAATTTATGGGGTTAAATGAGAGAATGAGACAAAACAATTCAAAGGCCTAGCATATAATTTATGAATATACGAATAAATTTTAATTTTGATTTAATATGTAAAGGGTGGTCGCATGAATTTTAATTAATGTAATTATAGGTATAAAATTTTGATTTAATTACTTCTACAAGGATGGAGCATTAGTTTTGATTTATTGTACATATTTAATCTAAATGTTTTCGTATATAATTAGTAAACCCTAAAAGCTATCACATTGGTATCAGTATTAAAATTAAATTTTCATTTACAAAATTATACAAAATCGTCTTCAAATATTACAACAGTCATCGAAGCAAAATCATATATGATTATTCCAATAATTATATATATATATTCTATTATAAAGTATACAAATATTTAAAGAAATTTTTTACCTGACATAGTTATTTTTGTTAAATTAATGTAATCCTTATTGTTGAAAAAATAAGAGAAATTATTTAAATCATAAAAAAATTTAAATAATTAATTACACTTTAACAATTTAACTATTTTACTATTATAAATTAATCGACCTGAAATGTATAATGTAAAAAAAAAGAATTTTAAGTAATTAATTATATGGAGTTATTAAAAATATTTCATTTAATTCTAAAATATTTTATCTATGAAATATTATGTGTAATTTTTTTACAATGTTTTATAAGAAATTTATATAAAATTTATAAAATGATTTAACATATTTTAATTAATAGACACAATTAATTAGTGCATTGAAGAAATTAGTTTACAATAAAATAAACGAAACGTTTTCCATTTTCAAATTGAATATTTAATTTTATTAATTTCAATGTGTCCAGCTATTGTAATACAAAAATGGGGATTTAAAACCAAGATAAAACAGTTTGGAAATCAATTTTGATTCCGGTAAATTAATTAAAAGGGAATATATATATATCTATATAGATATAGATATAGATATAAGAAAAAGGAAAAGGAACATAATTGAAAAAAGAAACAAAAAATCAATATACACGTATATATTTGGAAGGATATAAAGTAGGTCCAACGAAGACTTTCCTTGGAAATAATCGCTTACAAAAGAGGAGATACTCACAACGAATGCCGGCTTTTGGCGATTTATAATCATATATACCTACGAGGGAAAATGACAGAAAACAAATGCAGTCATGTTTTGGTTAGTCTAAGAGCCAGCTGCCATCCGATTGAAAAATAACAAAGGTAATGATAAAATTAATTTAGAGTAAATTCTATCATTAATAGACTATACCTTTAATGGTTTTAAATAGGAGTTTATCTTATTTTGGCCATTTTAAATTTTTATTTGTTAATTTGGTTATCTCAATAAATAAAATGATTAAATTGGTCACACAACCGTTATATGACAACAGGAGACTAACAACCATTATATGGCAACAAGAGACTAACCGTGCATTTGTTTTAAAAAAAAATTGAATTGACCAAAATAGGGACGACTCCTATTTAGAGTGACTAACAGATAATTTACCCTAATTTTAGAGTGACTAATGTGGAAATGCACTGTTACACTTCTATTACTATTTAAGAGTTGAGTGAATAATTTGATCATTTTTTTTGGGTAACCAAATTAACAAAAAAAATTAGGTTGATCAAAATAAAAACAATCCTTATTTAGATTGACCAATGGGGTAGTTTACCCATGCTATACCTTGTGTAATGGGCTCCATAGACCTTACAGCGTACCTCTCAAACCTGACCATGTATCCAAAGAAAGCTGAACATGTGTCTCCTGTCGCGTGTGAATGCGTAAAGCGAATGTGCAAGTATAGACATCAAAATTAAGTAATAAAGTGATGAGTGAGTATCGTCTCCACAAGGATCGGAATTATTAAAATAATTGGTTATTTATTATGAAATTGACTAATTAAACTGCACAAAAGAAACAAATGACAAATTAATAAAGAAATTTAATGAATGACTTAATAAAATCAATTATGAATGAAAATATGATATGGCAATTTAAATGTTGCGGCAATTCTCAAAGAATAAGTAGGGAATATTTGTACTATTGAATGATAAAGGTTAGAATTACTCAAGCCTTATTTTTATATCAGAATTATACCATGGTAAAATCTTGACCATTATACTATTCAATGACTTTCTATTGTAGTTTGCTTCTTTCAAGAGCTAGACTTTAAGCTATCATTCTAAGTTTTTGTATGTTTACAAAACTCTAGAATGAAATACAAATTGTTCTTCCTTTCCCTATACAGATTGGAACTTCTACGTCTAGAGTGTTGCAAATATTCTTTCATATACTTGCCTATATCATCTGATAATAATCCAATCTATTTAATCTTTCAAGAATTAAATCAGATCTAATAACCTAACATACAATCATCTATGTCTAGAGCTTTCATCCATGCATTTAAAGTAATCACTAATCGAATGAAATAATAATCTACTCAAAATCAAACCATGGGCATTAAAGATAATAAGAATTCACCCAAATAATTCCAACCTAATGAGATTTAGCTCATGGGTTGGACATCCAAGTCCAAAAACAAAACCATTCAATTTCTTCATTTAAGTTTATGAATCACAAAGTTCAAATCAAAAAATAAAGGCAGAACTACAGGAATCTCTCACTACTCCAGCTTTCACTTTAACAATGAGATTTGATGTAAAATTTAGGGCAGATTTCTCTTCCCTTTCCTTGCGTCAGTGACTACTCTGCTTTGTAAGCTGCTACCCTCTCCTCTCTTTCTCTCTGAGATTTTTCACGAGAATTTGATGTAGAGAGAAAAAATTGCTCTCCAATTCTTTTCTCTCTCCGGGTCCCCTTTTCTCTTCTCTCTTTCCTTCTAAATAGGGTAGGTCCCTCCCTCTCAGCACACACCTTTTGCTTCCTCTTTTTCAGGGTGGTTTATCTGGTACAAGTACAGCTGGCTAAGAGTGATGTGGGCTGAGTGTTGCATCATCTTCTTGGAATTGCCATGGCGTTTTCGGTAATTTAACCATTATTTTGTCATGGCAATATTTCACTTCATTTTCCTACTTTTTTTTCTCTTTTTTTCTTCATCCTGCACCTGCTGCCAACCACAACCAACACCTTTCTTCCCCAATAATAAAAGTAGCAAATAATAACATGTATAGCACAATCCAAGCTTTGTTATGCAATGTTCTAAAAATATCTAAAAATGCAAACATATTTACTTAATTACAAATAATTAATTCAATCTAGAAGCTTGAAGTATAACTCTTTTCAAAAGTTATCACACCCCCAAACCTAAATTATTTCATGTCCTCAAGCAAAATATATATGAGTATGCATGAATGCATGAAATTTCCAAAACATACAGTTACCATTTGCACTGTTGAATCATATGAAGTATATTTAATACATCCATTCTCAGCAATATTCTATTAAAAAAATTGGTTTGAGTTTTATAGGCTTGTTTAGCGAATGAAGTGTAGAAAACATTTTCTAAAAATAAAAGTTCCTAAATAATTATGCAATTCTGACTATAGCAAACCTCTCCTAATGTATTTAGGATATCTTTCCTCTAAACTCAATTTCTCTATTCTCACTTATTCATTCATTTCAAAATTTTAATTACAGATATTATTTTTTCTAAGGAATTCATCTTGTCACATGGTTTTTTTCCTTGACAATCTCAATGGAGCATACACTAGATTACCAGGTAGTATATCATGCCACAACTTGAATGTATTTAACTCATGAAGCTAAGGCTTTTAACTAAAGAGATGGATGGAGCAAACAACTAACTCATTAGCTAATCAGCCTATTACTACAGTGGAGTGTCCTTAAATTATTATTAATAAGATTTTTTTACTCACTTTTATTTGAACTCATTTTTCTGATCAATAATACGATGGATCAAATAAGGCATTACTGACCTACTCAACAGTTTCAAACATTGAAGTTTAAAACTATTGCTTGCATATTTCTTATTATTCATAACCAAATTATTGAATTTAGGTTTAAGAAATTCTAAATGCATTAAAAGAACCCTACTACAGATTAAATTGGATTGATACTTAATTTCTTCTACTTTTATGAATCAATTTTCAAACAACTATCCTAAGCTAAACATGCTTAATCAATTGTCACAATTTTCTAAATTAATCGAAGAGTTATTATCCTCATCGAACATCACTGATAACAATGTACTCAGCATAGTTTGACAGTTATTTGGCATTTGTATGTAATGGCAAAATGAATGACAAAATGTTTAAATATTAAAGCATCTATTTACAGCGCACTATATTTACAACACAACACGCCCCCAAACCTAAGGGATGTGTTGTCCTTAATGCATGAACAATGAAACAAGTCAAAATGAAAAAACAACAGTTGAAATTATAAAAATGCAATGACAACCAAATATGAGTGTATAAAACATATGTTATAAAATGAAAGAAGAAAAAAAAAAGCTTGAAAGGAATTGTGGTTACTCTAATTGGGGTGGGTTGATTTTTTGTAGCACGTTTGTAACACTGTTTCCTTTCTACTTCACCAACATCATCTTGAATGGATTTTCCAGCAGCTCTCTTACAGCGCTTCCGTTTTAGCTTATTAATAGCCATCTCTTCATCATCATCAGTATCTGACTTCGTGAGATCATCAATCAATTGATGAACTGTACGTTCTTGTTCGGTCATAGGTGTAATAGTTTGTGACAGCCCAAAGTTGACCCTAGTCGGGAAGTGGTTTCGGGACCGCTAAACCGAGTCACCGAAATGTTTGAATGTGATACTTATTGTGTAGAATATGTAATTATGAATGTGTGAAAATTTCAAGCTTCAATTTGGTTGATTTCATGTGAATTTAGTCAATAGGACTTATGTGAGAAAATTCTAAAATGTGATAGGTCAATGTGTGAGGACCTATTAGTGCATGTGGACAAAGGGGGGGACTTGCATGTCAAATTCCCCCCCCTAATGAGTAGTGGCCGGCCATGACAAGGAAGGATGGGTAAAACATGTCATGAAACATGTTTTGTTAGTGGAAGAATAAAATAAGGAGTATGGGTAATAAAGAAATGGAAAACAAAAGAAAAAAAAATGTGTGTGTAGTGTTTGTCCCCCCATTGCCGTGAGCTAAAGAAGAGAAAGGGGGGATTTTGTTCATCCTTTTCTCATCTTCATGCTTGCCAAAAACTAGAAAGAAAAACAAAGAAAAATTTTCTCATCCTTTCGTTCATCCTTGGCCAAAAATTTTAAGGAGGAAAGAAGAAGAAAGGTGAAGAGATTCGGCCATGCATGTAGCTAGGCTAAGGTATGTTTGATGATGTTCCATGAGAGGCATGCATGTTTTAGTTGTTAGCTTGAGTTCTACCTAACCCATGGTCTAAATCTTGCTATGTGATGGAAATGGCACTTGACCATGGATGAATCATTCTTGGTTGATGTTTGATGTTGTGGTGATGAGGCATGAGGATGAGTTAAGATTCGGCCTAGGTGGAGGTTGTGTTAATGCCATTGCATGCAAAATATGAAGCTTGTTAATGATGCATGTGATGATGGCTTGATGATTCTTGAACCTCCTTTTTAGCATTTTTTTGTGTGAGCACATATGTGCATTGGTTGCTAAATGGAGAAGAATCGGCTAGCAAGATGTGTGCTAAGGCCGAATGTAACTTTGCATGTTAATGAGCAATGCATGTGTTAAATTGATGAAAAGGGGGAGGATGCTTTACTAGTGTGTATATGTGTGTATTAAGTGTTGAAATCGACCCCAAAAATGGACATGCATATTCGGCCAAGGGCAAAGAAATTAGCTAATATGTTGTGTTGATGCATGATTTTTGCATGTATGAGACTTTAATGTCTAATGTATAAATATGGGCTAAGTGCCTTGTGTTCATCTTTTGATGTCTAAATGATGAAATCAATTTATTTGTTTGATTAAGCTCAAGAGCAAAGGGGAAATAAAACCGATAAAGGGAAGGAAAAAGTGGTTGAATAGCTAGCGGAATCGTTCGACAACACCCGAGGTAAGTTCTTGAGTAAGAGAGCTTAAATTTCGATGTGATTAAATCATGCTCTATGTGTGGCTATTGAGCCGAATGTGCAAGGACAATATGTGCCTTGTGTTTGAGTTTCGTAAACGAAAATGAAATATGAATGTACCATGAATTATTGTTAGATGTGTATGATTAATTGAATGCTGTCCGGGCTAAGTCCCGAAGGCTTTGTGCTAAGCGAATATATCCGGACTAAGATCCGAAGGCCTTTGTGCGAGATACTAAATCCGGGTTAAGTCCCGAGGGCATTCGTGCGAGTTATTAAAGCCGGGTTAAGTCCCGAAGGCATTCGTGCGAGTTGTTAAATCCGGGTTACGTCCCGAAGGCATGGTGTGAGTTACTAAAACCGGGCTATGTCCCGAAGGCATTTGAACGAGGAGCTATATCCGGTTAAATCCCGAAGGTACGTGAATTGGTAACGAATGAGCTTGCTGTAAAATTCCAGTGAATACTCGAAAAACATCCCAATATGGGGATATGTTACGTATGTGTTGAATTAAATCGAGCCCTTACAAATAAATGTTCGCTCAGTTGATAAACGAGCTATCGGCCTTCGGCTAAGTTAGTCTATTGTGTATGTGCATAAGGGTTGTTAATGTTGTGAAGCAAGTTTAATATCGATAAATTGCGTATTATGAAATATTCCGTTTAGCTAAATGTGTGATATTCTTGTTTATGCTGGAATTCCTTGCTCAAACTTACTAAGCATAAATTGCTTACTCGTTACATTGCTCCTCTGTTTTATAGATTTTTGGTTCTCCAGCTATCGGACTCGGGATCTTGAAGTCGAAGTCGCCCACACTATCAAAGGCTCTTTTGGGTACTATTTTGGTTGAATTTTGTTATGGCATGTATAGGACTACCCATTGTTGTCTTTCGAGTACTTTATGAAATGTATAAGTGTACAGCCATGCGAAAATGGCTTGTAGAAGTGGAGTATGGCATTAGACCATTCGTATTTATGAATGTATAGATGGTTTCATGATGTAACTATGTTGGAATGGAAGTGTTGAGCAAATGATCAGCCACTAGAATGGCTAAGTATGATCATATGTGGGCTTATGTATGACAAGGCCCTAGTTGGTCCATGAAACCCCAAATTAGGTAAGGTTCACTTTGAAAACAGAAGCTGATAGCAGCAGTGGTGTGGATTGGAAAAATCACAAAAATTCGTAGGAGTGGAATTAAATAGTGAATAAATTATGTAATCGAACTTTGATGAATCTACTTTCATATGGAAGTAACGAAACAATTATAGGAACAGTACAGAAAGAGATATTCGGGTTCTTGTGGAACAGGGCCAGAACAGTTTCTGGATTCACTGTTCCGCCTTTGGAAATTCACTATAAATTGACCAGAGATAATTAGGGGTCATACCATATATGTATGGATTCCTCTCTGAGTCTAGTTTCCATAGAAACAAACGGCATCAGTATTGAAGCTCTGTGCAGAGAGATATCCCAGTCGTAATGGGAAAAGGTCAGTGTAGTCGACCCCTGTAACATGGGAGACTTTGACTAATAAACTGTACTAATTGGCCCAACCAAAAATTCTAGAAAAAAATCCATAGGTGGGAACATGAGTCTAGTTTCAGGGAAAAATCACAAAACTGATTTTTGAGTTGTGAAACTCAAAATATGATTTTTGAAGCGACTAGTACTCAGACTGGGCAGTGTCTGGAAAAATTTTTCAAAGTTTGTTAACATCTCGTGTCCGACTCCGGTGTCGGTCTCGGGTTCGGGGTGTTACATTTTATTGGTATCAGAGCTACGGTTTAGTCGATTCTAGGACTACCGTAATGTTTTGGGTCTAGCTATACATGCCATTTTATGTGATTACTTGATAGTGTGGTGATTTCTGACAATCGTAAATGTGTTTATTTATAGTAATGGATCCCGATCGTGACCGAGAAGTAGCTGATGATCTTGAGAGTGTAGCGCCTGCTCCCGCACAAGGGACAGTGCCGGCGGACTCTCAACCTAATGCTAGTAATCAGAATGATGAAGCTAAACAAGCATTCTATAGCGTGATGAATGATTGGTTTAACCAATACATTCGAACTAATATGGCTGTTCCACAACCTCCATTCCCGACAAATACTACCCCCGCACCTACAATACCACCGGTAACGGACCAAATAAGGTCAAATAAGCCCCCAGTTGACAGAATCCGAAAACATGGGGCTACTGAATTTAAGGCTATGGATAGCGATGATGCCGAGCAAGCTGAATTTTGGCTGGACAACACTATCCGGGTACTCGATGAGCTATCTTGTACACCCGATGAATGCCTAAAGTGTGCTATCTCCTTGCTACGTGATTCTGCCTACTATTGGTGGAGTACTCTGACTTCTATTGTGCCCCGAGAGCAAGTAACTTGGGAGTTTTTCCAAACTGAGTTTCGGAAAAAGTATATCAGTCAGAGATTTGTTGATCAAAAACGGAAGGAATTTCTTGAGCTTAAGCAAGGCTCCATGTCGGTTACTGATTACGAGCGAAAATTTGTTAGACTTAGCAAATACGCTCGGGAATGTGTTTCGTCCGAAGCTATTATGTGTAAACGCTTCGAGGATGGGCTGAATGAAGATATAAAAATGTTCGTTGGCGTTCTTAAAATACAAGAGTTCGTGGTACTTGTTGAACGAGCTTGTAAAGCCGAAGAGCTTAGAAAAGAAAAGCAAAGAGTTGATGAGGGAACTGGAGAGTTTCGTAAAAGATCCTCGGGGAGGTCTCTTCAACAGACATCGAAGAGATTTCGAGATGATGCGGGCCAGTTTAGAGGCACTTCGGGCCTTTTTGGACGAGATCGTGATCGACCCCCTGTGGGTACACGAGGCACTTCGGTCGCCAGTGTTGGGAATGAACGTCGAGACAGGATGAAATGCCGATATTGCGGTAAATGGCATTCGGGGAGTTGTAGATTTCCTGACCGCTCCTGTTACAAATGCGGATCAGTGGACCACTTCATTAAAGATTGCCCGAGGTTGTCGGGGCAGAATGCAAATCAGAGTGGGAGACCGGGTGCTACCACTGCTCGAGGTAGACCATCTGGAAATATGGGCAATGCTGGTGGTGGTCAGAGAGGATCTAGAGATGATATAACCAGATCCGAAGCCCGTGCGCCTGCTAGAGCTTATGCTATACGTGCCCGCGAGGATGCTTCTTCGCCTGATGTTATTACCGGTACATTCACCCTCTTTGATACTAATGTAATTGCTTTGATTGACCCCGGTTCTACTCATTCTTACATATGTGAAACCTTAGCATCCAGTAAGACTTTACCTATTGAGTCTACTGAGTTCGTAATTCGGGTGTCAAATCCCTTGGGTCGTTACGTGCTTGTCGACAAAGTGTGTAAGAAATGTCCCCTGGAAATTCGAGGTTCCTGTTTCCCGGCGAACTTGATGCTCTTGCCGTTTGATGAATTTGATGTTATCCTTGGTTTGGATTGGTTGACCACGCATGATGCGATTGTGAATTGCAAGAGCAGGACTATTGATTTGAGATGCGCAAAATACGAAGTAGTCCGAATTGAGTCTGCGGACTTAGAGGGGATGCCAGCTGTAATATCAGCAATGTTGGCACAGAAATATGTAAGAAAAGGGTGCGAAGCATACCTTGCGTATGTACTTGGTGACAAAGAATTAGAAAAGAAACCCGAATCTGTGCCGGTGGTTTGTGAATACCCGGATGTTTTTCCGGAAGAATTACCGGGTTTACCACCTGTTCGGGAGGTAGAGTTTGGTATTGAGCTTGTACCTGGGACTACGCCGATTTCGATAGCTCCGTATCGTATGGCACCAACCGAGTTAAAGGAGTTGAAAGCTCAGTTGCAAGAACTGACGGATAGAGGTTTCGCTCGACCAAGTTTCTCACCTTGGGGTGCACCAGTATTGTTCGTGAAAAAGAAGGACGGAACCATGAGGTTGTGCATTGACTATCGTCAGCTGAATAAAGTGACGATAAAGAACAAATATTCGTTGCCTCGCATCGATGATTTGTTCGACCAACTGAAGGGAGCCTCAGTGTTCTCAAAAATAGATTTGAGATCGGGCTATTATCAGTTGCGAATCCGAGATTCAGATATTCCTAAAACTGCCTTCAGAACGAGATATGGTCACTACGAATTCTTAGTGATGCCGTTTGGGCTCACTAATGCCCCTGCAGTATTTATGGATTTGATGAATCGGATCTTCAGACCGTATTTGGATCGGTTCGTAGTGGTGTTCATTGATGACATTTTGGTCTATTCAAGAGACGAGACCGAACATGCTGAGCATCTGAGGCTAGTGCTGCAAATTTTGCGGGATAAGCAGTTATATGCTAAGTTCAGTAAGTGTGAGTTCTGGTTAAGAGAGGTTAGCTTCTTGGGTCATGTGGTATCCGCGTCGGGTATTCGAGTTGACCCGAATACAATTTCAGCCATACTTGACTGGAAACCTCCGAGAAATGTTACTGAAGTTCGGAGCTTTTTGGGGCTCGCCGGTTATTACCGACGATTTGTGAAAGGTTTCTCGATGATAGCCACACCAATGACGAAGCTACTTCAAAAGGATGTTAAGTTCGAGTGGACGGAGAAATGTCAGAAAAGTTTCGACCAACTGAAAACTCATTTGACTGAAGCTCCAATTTTGGTGCAACCCGAATCAGGTAAAGAGTTTGTCATTTATAGTGACGCATCCCTACTTGGGTTGGGTTGCGTATTGATGCAAGAAGGTCGAGTCGTGGCCTATGCGTCGAGACAATTGAAGCCACACGAGAGGAATTATCCGACCCATGATCTCGAACTAGCTGCCATCGTGTTTGCTTTAAAAATATGGCGACATTATCTGTTTGGTGAGAAGTGCCATGTATTTTCAGATCACAAAAGTCTCAAATATTTGATGACTCAACGAGACTTGAATCTGCGACAAAGACGTTGGCTTGAGTTGTTGAAAGATTACGAGCTTGTCATTGATTACCACCCGGGAAAGGCTAACGTGGTTGCGGACGCCTTAAGCCGGAAGTCATTGTTTGCTTTACGAGCGATGAACGTGCATTTGTCTGTTCTACCAGACAGTGTGTTAGTAGCTGAATTAAAAGCTAAACCATTGTTGACTCACCAAATTCGTGAAGCTCAGAAAGTCGATGATGAATTGGTTGCAAAACGGGCTAAGTGTTTTCCGAACGAGGAATCGGAGTTTCAAATTGATGATGATGATTGTTTGAGGTTCAGAAATCGTTTGTGTGTTCCAAGGAATTCGGAACTCATTTCGATGATTCTGAACGAAGCCCATTGTAGCCGAATGTCAATTCACCCGGGGAGTACGAAAATGTACAATGATTTGAAACGTCAATTTTGGTGGCATGGTATGAAACGGGACATCTCTGACTTTGTTTCGAGATGTTTAATATGTCAACAAGTGAAAGCGGAACATCAAGTGCCTTCAGGATTACTCCAGCCGATCATGATACCCGAGTGGAAATGGGATCGAGTCACAATGGACTTTGTGTCCGGACTGCCCTTGTCAGCAAGTAAGAAGGATGCGATATGGGTTATTGTTGATAGACTGACTAAGTCGGCTCATTTCATCCCCGTACGTACGGATTTTTCATTGGAGAAACTAGCTGAATTGTACGTTTATCAAATTGTGAGATTACACGGGGTACCTGTTTCTATCGTGTCGGATAGAGATCCAAGATTCACCTCACGATTTTGGAAGAAATTGCAAGAAGCTCTGGGTACCAAGCTGCATTTTAGCACTGCTTTTCACCCCCAAACCGATGGTCAATCCGAGAGGATAATTCAGATACTTGAGGATATGTTGAGATGTTGCATCCTCGAGTTCAGTAGTTCATGGGAACGGTATTTACCTTTGATTGAATTCGCTTACAACAATAGTTTTCAATCAAGTATTAAGATGGCACCTTACGAGGCTTTGTACGGTCGTAAATGCCGTACACCATTGTTTTGGACCAAGCTCGGTGAAAGCAAAATTTTCAGAGTTGATTTGATTAGAGATGCTGAACAGAAAGTAAAGGTAATCCGTGAAAGTCTGAAGGTAGCCACGGATCGTCAGAAATCGTACGCAGATTTGAAACGAAAAGACATCGAGTATCAGGTGGGAGACAAAGTGTTCCTTAAGGTTTCACCTTGGAAAAAGATACTCAGGTTCGGCCGTAAGGGCAAGTTGAGCCCAAGATTCATTGGGCCGTACAAAATCTCCGAACGAGTTGGTCCGGTTGCGTATAGATTGATTTTGCCCCCGGAGCTTGAAAAGATTCATGACGTCTTTCATGTTTCGATGCTTCGACGCTATCGATCTGATCCATCGCATATAATTAGCCCATCAGAGGTTGAAATTCAAGTCGACATGAGCTATGAAGAAGAACCGATGCGTATCCTAGCTCGTGAAGTGAAGGAGTTGCGAAACAAAAGAGTTCCGCTAGTAAAGGTGTTATGGCTCAAACACGGGATCGAGGAAGCAACTTGGGAGACCGAGAGCTCGATGAAACAACGATACCCAAACCTATTTACCGGTAAGATTTTTGGGGACGAAAATTTCTTAAGTGGGGGAGAGTTGTGACAGCCCAAAGTTGACCCTAGTCGGGAAGTGGTTTCGGGACCGCTAAACCGAGTCACCGAAATGTTTGAATGTGATACTTATTGTGTAGAATATGTAATTCTGAATGTGTGAAAATTTCAAGCTTCAATTTGGTTGATTTCATGTGAATTTAGTCAATAGGACTTATGTGAGAAAATTCTAAAATGTGATAGGTCAATGTGTGAGGACCTATTAGTGCATGTGGACAAAGGGGGGACTTGCATGTCAAATTCCCCCCCTAATGAGTAGTGGCCGGCCATGACAAGGAAGGATGGGTAAAACATGTCATGAAACATGTTTTGTTAGTGGAAGAATAAAATAAGGAGTATGGGTAATAAAGAAATGGAAAACAAAAGAAAAAAAAATGTGTGTGTAGTGTTTGTCCCCCCATTGCCGTGAGCTAAAGAAGAGAAAGGGGGGGATTTTGTTCATCCTTTTCTCATCTTCATGCTTGCCAAAAACTAGAAAGAAAAACAAAGAAAAATTTTCTCATCCTTTCGTTCATCCTTGGCCAAAAATTTTAAGGAGGAAAGAAGAAGAAAGGTGAAGAGATTCGGCCATGCATGTAGCTAGGCTAAGGTATGTTTGATGATGTTCCATGAGAGGCATGCATGTTTTAGTTGTTAGCTTGAGTTCTACCTAACCCATGGTCTAAATCTTGCTATGTGATGGAAATGGCACTTGACCATGGATGAATCATTCTTGGTTGATGTTTGATGTTGTGGTGATGAGGCATGAGGATGAGTTAAGATTCGGCCTAGGTGGAGGTTGTGTTAATGCCATTGCATGCAAAATATGAAGCTTGTTAATGATGCATGTGATGATGGCTTGATGATTCTTGAACCTCCTTTTTAGCATTTTTTTTGTGTGAGCACATATGTGCATTGGTTGCTAAATGGAGAAGAATCGGCTAGCAAGATGTGTGCTAAGGCCGAATGTAACTTTGCATGTTAATGAGCAATGCATGTGTTAAATTGATGAAAAGGGGGAGGATGCTTTACTAGTGTGTATATGTGTGTATTAAGTGTTGAAATCGACCCCAAAAATGGACATGCATATTCGGCCAAGGGCAAAGAAATTAGCTAATATGTTGTGTTGATGCATGATTTTTGCATGTATGAGACTTTAATGTCTAATGTATAAATATGGGCTAAGTGCCTTGTGTTCATCTTTTGATGTCTAAATGATGAAATCAATTTATTTGTTTGATTAAGCTCAAGAGCAAAGGGAAAATAAAACCGATAAAGGGAAGGAAAAAGTGGTTGAATAGCTAGCGGAATCGTTCGACAACACCCGAGGTAAGTTCTTGAGTAAGAGAGCTTAAATTTCGATGTGATTAAATCATGCTCTATGTGTGGCTATTGAGCCGAATGTGCAAGGACAATATGTGCCTTGTGTTTGAGTTTCGTAAACGAAAATGAAATATGAATGTACCATGAATTATTGTTAGATGTGTATGATTAATTGAATGCTGTCCGGGCTAAGTCCCGAAGGCTTTGTGCTAAGCGAATATATCCGGACTAAGATCCGAAGGCCTTTGTGCGAGATACTAAATCCGGGTTAAGTCCCGAGGGCATTCGTGCGAGTTATTAAAGCCGGGTTAAGTCCCGAAGGCATTCGTGCGAGTTGTTAAATCCGGGTTACATCCCGAAGGCATGGTGTGAGTTACTAAAACCGGGCTATGTCCCGAAGGCATTTGAACGAGGAGCTATATCCGGTTAAATCCCGAAGGTACGTGAATTGGTAACGAATGAGCTTGCTGTAAAATTCCAGTGAATACTCGAAAAACATCCCAATATGGGGATATGTTACGTATGTGTTGAATTAAATCGAGCCCTTACAAATAAATGTTCGCTCAGTTGATAAACGAGCTATCGGCCTTCGGCTAAGTTAGTCTATTGTGTATGTGCATAAGGGTTGTTAATGTTGTGAAGCAAGTTTAATATCGATAAATTGCGTATTATGAAATATTCCGTTTAGCTAAATGTGTGATATTCTTGTTTATGCTGGAATTCCTTGCTCAAACTTACTAAGCATAAATTGCTTACTCGTTACATTGCTCCTCTGTTTTATAGATTTTTGGTTCTCCAGCTATCGGACTCGGGATCTTGAAGTCGAAGTCGCCCACACTATCAAAGGCTCTTGTGGGTACTATTTTGGTTGAATTTTGTTATGGCATGTATAGGACTACCCATTGTTGTCTTTCGAGTACTTTATGAAATGTATAAGTGTACAGCCATGCGAAAATGGCTTGTAGAAGTGGAGTATGGCATTAGACCATTCGTATTTATGAATGTATAGATGGTTTCATGATGTAACTATGTTGGAATGGAAGTGTTGAGCAAATGATCAGCCACTAGAATGGCTAAGTATGATCATATGTGGGCTTATGTATGACAAGGCCCTAGTTGGTCCATGAAACCCCAAATTAGGTAAGGTTCACTTTGAAAACAGAAGCTGATAGCAGCAGTGGTGTGGATTGGAAAAATCACAAAAATTCGTAGGAGTGGAATTAAATAGTGAATAAATTATGTAATCGAACCTTGATGAATCTACTTTCATATGGAAGTAACGAAACAATTATAGGAACAGTACAGAAAGAGATATTCGGGTTCTTGTGGAACAGGGCCAGAACAGTTTCTGGATTCACTGTTCCGCCTTTGGAAATTCACTATAAATTGACCAGAGATAATTAGGGGTCATACCATATATGTATGGATTCCTCTCTGAGTCTAGTTTCCATAGAAACAAACGGCATCAGTATTGAAGCTCTGTGCAGAGAGATATCCCAGTCGTAATGTTAAAAGGTCAGTGTAGTCGACCCCTGTAACATGGGAGACTTTGACTAATAAACTGTACTAATTGGCCCAACCAAAAATTCTAGAAAAAAATTCATAGGTGGGGACATGAGTCTAGTTTCAGGGAAAAATCACAAAACTGATTTTTGAGTTGTGAAACTCAAAATATGATTTTTGAAGCGACTAGTACTCAGACTGGGCAGTGTCTGGAAAAATTTTTCAAAGTTTGTTAACATCTCGTGTCCGACTCCGGTGTCGGTCTCGGGTTCGGGGTGTTACATAGTTAGCAAGTGTAGTAGCTTGAGTCACATCAGCTTCATCCTTATCAAATTCAACATGCACAAATTCAATTTTTTCCGCTTCTCCTTATTCTATGGTTCTCTTCTCCGTAGTGGCTTCTTCACCATCTTCATCATCAGCATTTGGCACCAACAAAAATTCTGTAGAAAAAATAGGAAATGTAGGCATAGGTCAGGTAAAGTTCTTCTGAAGAGATTTCTTCATGGATTTATCTTTTCATCAGACATACCCTCAAAATAGAGCCATTTCCACTTAAGCTCGACCATGATCAGTGGCTAGCCTTAGTTGGTGTTTCACTATCATTCAAAATTGTTGTTGCAACATCTCAAGTGCATCAATCACTTTCTACTCAAAGTTACTGTGAGATGTTGATAAAGTAGCATCAGTATTCATAGGTGGCGACGATGTAGATGTGGAACCCGGATGCCTTGGCATTTCCTCCCCAGAAAATCTTAGGGCGAGTTGCATTGATATATATCCTTTGTTGGGGATTGTGTCTTCATTCGCTTGAATAGGAACCTTCGCCATTTGACAAAGTGTTGTAATAAGTGACGAACAATTTAAGGTATCGACATTATTTTGAGAGCAACGGTAGACTTATATAAAGATAATGCTTCCAATATTGATCTTTTTGCCCATCATAATCGAGTGCAATAATAACAGATTTTTTTTTTTGAAACATTTGAGTTGTGAGTAGAAGGGATGAGGCGAGTTTTAAGGAAATGATACCAAACTCTGTAGTGAGGCTTCAACAATACACGGCCAATGATATAGCAATCATTTTAAGAAATTGTCCACTTCGTGCCCTTGACACATAAATCTGTCAGAACTTGGTGGAGTCCTTCAGTTGTCATAGTCTTGACAAATTGGGCGTGTTCATCAGGGCTATCAGATAACCCATATTGTGCATTGATGGAGTCTTCATCGAACATCACTGAGGCACTGCGCACATATATAAAAGCATTATCAGGAGAGGTGAGATAAGTACAAAATTCCTTCACTACTTTGGTGAGAACATCATCGGGGTGGAGATAGAAAATTTGCCATCCATGTTTCTCCATTATAGAAGAGATTATTTCAGAATAGCCCATAAATGGTACATCTTGGAAAAGGAAACCTTTTTCCAGACAAAATGGCCTCTTTGATATGTTCTGGGTATACTTTTCTTCTGCGATTTTGCTAAAGAATGTTCGAAGGCACAAAAGTGGAAGAAGATGGTGCTTAGCAAGCCATTGGAGAGACAATAGTGACTGGAAAATAAAAAAAAAGTGATACATTTATATTTTTATGGAGTAAAGTAGAGAAAGTTGAAGAAGATGAAACGAAAAATAAGTTAGAAAAGAAGTGAATCGACTAGGATAAAATGTGAGAGAAAATATAGCAATGACGTGGAGGCTAAGATTAACCTAAGATTGTGCCCTGGCATAGAAAAAATAAAAATTGAGCGGGAAAAGAAAAATAATGGAAAAATTAGTAAATTAAAATTAACTAATATATTAAATGGGCTGATTTCTACAAACCTAGGCCACAATGTACCTGTAACAAAAGAAAATAACAGTTAAGTAAACTTATTGAAGAAACTAAACAAAGAAATTAAAAGAAAACTAAATGAATAAAACAAAATAGGAAAGAAATATTAAACAATTCAAAACATGATGGAATTTTTATCACAAATTATAAAGGCTCCAAAGTAGTGCTTTAACCGTTGGCCATTAACTTTGAAAATGGAACCAGTTTTGTTGTCTTTAACTTCTACAGCTCCATGAGGATAGACATGCACTATCTCGAATGGGCCAGACCAACTAGATTACAATTTGCTAGGAAACAGTTTAAGCCTGGAATTGAATAACAAGACCTGTTGTCCAGGTGTAATTGTCGTGGAAAAATTTTATGTTTGTCCCATCATTTTGTGTTTTCTTTGTACAGCTTGGCATTCTCATAGGCTTGTGCTTGACATTCTTCCATCTCATTCAACTCTAATAGGTAGTTAGTACTAGCAGCATCCAATCCATATTCAATTTCTTAATTGCCCAATATGTCTTGTGTTCAAGTTCAACGGGCAAATGATAGGGTTTCCCATAAACAAACTTGAAAGGCTACATCCCCAATGGTGTCTTGAATGCAGTGTGATATGCCTATCAAGCTTCATCCAATCTGGATGACCAAATCTATGCGGCTGGGATTAACTACCTTATCCAAAATTTGTTTAATCTATCTATTAGAGACTTCCACCTATCCATTTGTCTTTGGGATGGTATGTCATGACAATTTTATGTTTAACTCCATACCTGTTTAGAGCATTAGCAACTAATGTGCAATCAAAGTATGAACCTTCATCACTAATTAGAGCATGAGGGGTACTGAACCTAGTAAAAATATTCTTATCTAGAAATTTGAGTACCGATCTAGCATCATTTATTGGTAAAGCAACATCCTTAACCCACTTGGAGACATAATCAACAGCTAAAAGTACATATACATTGCCCCAAAAAGGTGGGAATAGACCCAAAAAATCAATTCCCTAAACGTCAAATAGTTCCACTTCTAAAATAGTTTGCAAGGGCATTTCATACCTCCTCGATAGATTTCCAATTTTTTGACAGCAATCGCAAACTTGGAAAAATTCATGAGATTTTTAAACATGGTTGGTCAATAAAAATCAGATTGGAGAACTTTTGCAGCAATTCTCATGCTCCCCAAAGTGTCCTCCATACGGTGCTGAATGATAATGAAATAAAATACTTTGAATCTCGTCATCTGGAATACACATTTGAATTACCTGGTCTGCACAATATTTGAATAAAAATGGCTTATCCCAATAATACTACTTGGCATCATGGAAAAATTTCCTTTTTCTTTGATTGGTTAGGGCAGGTGGCAACTAACAGTTGCTCATCTAAGAACTCATCCTAAATGTGTTGAATTTTACCGTATTCATTTCTTGCTTCAGTTTAAGACAAGTGATTAGCCACTTGATTTTCTGTGCCTTTACTATCTCTAATTTTCAAATGAAATTCCTGCAGTAGTAGTATCCATCGAATTAATCTAGGCTTTGTGTCTTTTTTGGCCACCAAGTATTTAATAGCAAAGTGGTTTGTCTACACAGTAACTTTGGTTCCTACTAAATAAGCTCTAAATTTGTTGAAGGTAAATTCCACAGCTAAAAACTCCTTCTTAGTGGTGGTATAATTTAGTTGTGAATCAGTTAATGTATGGCTTACGTAGTAGATAGCATGAAATACCTTGTCCTTTCTTTTCCCAAGTACTGCCCCTACGTCAAAATCACTAGCATCACACATAAGTTCGAAAGGTAAAGTCCAATCTAGTGCTATGACTATTGGTGCTGTGACTAGCCGCTTTTTCAACTCAAATTCTTATCAGCACTGCTCATCAAAATTGAAAGATCTATTGTGTTCTAACAATGTACGTAAGGGTTTTGATATTTTTGAAAAATCTTTGATGAATCGTCGATAAAATTCTACATGGCCAAGAAAACTGTGAATACTTTTAACTGTTGAGGGTGGTGGCAATTTCTCAATAACTTCTATTTTTGCTTTGTCAACGTCAATCTCTTGCTAGGAAATTTTATGTCTGAAAACAATGTCTTCACAGACCATGAAGTGGCACTTCTTCCAATTGAGAACAAGGTTGGTTTCTTCACACCGACAAAGAACTAACTCTATATTTTTTAAACAATCTTCAAAAGTATCGCCAAACACCAAAAAATCATCCATAAAAACTTCTAAAAATTTCCCCACTATGCCCAAAAATATTGCATTCATGCAATGCTAAAATGTTGCAGGGGCATTGCATAATCTACATGGCATTCATCAGAATGCAAAAGTTTCATAAGGATATGTGAATGTGGTCTTCTCTTGATCAATAGGAGCTATGGCAATCTGGTTATACCCTAAATTACCATCTAGAAGACAATAGAATGCTTTCCCTAATCTATCTAACGTTTGGTCGATAAATGACAGAAGAAAATGGTCCTTCCTTGTTGCTTTGTTGAGTTTCCAATAGTTCATACAAACCCTCCATCCCATGACAGTACGAGTAGGAATGAGTTTGTTGTTATCATTGTTTACCACGATGACACCCCCTTTTTTAGGTACACATTAAACAGGGCTCACCCAAGAACTATCTTAAATTGGGTATATGATTCCAGCATCCATCCATTTGATAATCTTCTTTTTGGCAACTTCCTTCATATTGGGATTCAGTCTTCTCTACTGCTCGATAGATTTTCCATGGCAATCCTCTAGTAATATCTTGTGCATATAGATTGATGGACTGATTCCTTTGATATCCATAATCATCCATCTCAATACTTTCTTAGATTTCTTTAAAACTTTCAATAATTGAGCTTCTTGATCAAATGAGAAGGTTTAAAAAAATGGTCTGATAAATTTAATGGTTCGAAACTTCTCCTTGATTCATCCTCAATTTGCTTAACTTCCATTAGTTCACAAAGCTCTTCAATCATTTCTGCTTTAATTAACTCAAATGAGTCTACATCATCATTACAATTATTGTAATAAACTTTTGAAAATTCTTCCTGAACTATTGTGTCAACAATCTCAAAAGCGTGTTTTCATCTATATCTGCACACTCCATAGCATCGAAAACATTAAAAATTATCTGCTGATCATTAACTCTCATAGTTAGTTCACCTTTTTGTACATGAATTGATGTTCTACCGGTTGCTAAAAAAGGTTTCCCGAGTATGATTGGTACCTCTTTATCAGCCTCACATTCCAAAATACTAAAACATACTGAAAAAATAAATTTGTCAACTCTTACCAACACGTCTTCTATTTTACCTTCTGGATGTGCATATGAATGATCAGCTAATTGTAAACTGACAGTTGTAGGTCTCGCCTTCCCTATTCTTAGCTTCTTGAAAATAGACATAGGCATTAGATTTATACTTTCACCTAAGTCGCATAATGTTTTGCCTACATAATGGTTTCTAATAGAGAAAGGTATAGTAAAACTTCCTAGATCCTTCAGTTTTGGTGGCAATTTATTTCTCAACATTCTTGTGCATCCTTCAGTGAGAGCAACAATTTCAAACTCCCCTAACCTTCTTTTTTTTGATAAGATATCTTTCATGAATTTCACATAGTTGGACATTTGTTTCAATGCTTCTAGCAACGATATGTTGTTATGTAATTTCTTTAGAACTTCCAAGAATTTCTTGAATTGAAAATCTTGCTTAGATTTTCAGAAATGCTGAGGGAAGGTGGCAGTGCCTTCCTTCCATTTATTCAGGTTGTTGTGCCGTGGCATTTTTATTGGCAACACAAGATGAACCTACTTCAACATTTTTTTGGTTACTCTTTTCCTTTGCAGCCTGCTCCACTACTGGTTCTAAATTATTCTTATTTGTGAAAACTGAAATACATTCTTCAATAGTGGTGTCATTAACAACTCCTAATAGTTGCGTACCACTTCTGAGCGTAATGGCTTGGCACTATTTCTTTCCTTAAGATCATGAATTTTTGGTATCACTCGGCATTGCTCCTTGTAGTCTTGAGCTTAATGATTTGGCAATTTGCCCCACTTGATTCTCTAAAGATCTTAAAGATACAGCTTGACTTTGAATGATAGTATCATTCTTGGTCATGTATTCCTTCAATAGATCTTCCATCGATGAAGAACTCGAAGCTAAATTTTGCAGAACATTTTGTCGTGGCATGAGTTGATCGTATCCAGGTGGTACACTCGCAACAATCTATTGAACAACATTGCTGGAATTTCCCACCCCTAGATTACTCCAACAGAAGTTGGGATGTTGCTTCCACCCCGGATTATATGTGCTAGAATATGGGTTGTTGTTGCGATTAAAATTTCCTATATAATAAACTGAGGCTAGATTCAATGGGCATTCATCAAAAACATGATCTTTTCCCCAATAAACACATGCTAACTTGGTTGTTTTTATTTCCTCCACTGCAGCTAGTCTTTTCAGTGTTTTAATCAAATTCATTAAAGATGATACCTGAGTTGTTAGGGAAGTAATCATGTCAAGTTCCATTGCTCCAGAAACTCCTCTAACAGTCCATACTCTTGTAGTAGGGTATTGATAATCCTTGTTTGCTATCCTTTCCAGAATTTCTTATGCCTCATTATATGATTTATTGAGCAAAGTCCCATTGGCCGATGCGTCAACCACCATCCTTGTGTGCGCATTCAATCTATTGTAAAAAATTTCCATTTGAGTCCATTATTAAAAGCCATGCAACGGACATTTTCTAATTAACTCCTTGAATCACTCTTATGCTTCATATAATATTTCATCCTCAAATTATCGAAAGAACATAATAACGTTCCTTATTTTCGCATTCATGTTCAAAGGATTATATCTCAGCAAAATCCTCTAACAAAGTTCATTCCAAGATGCCACCGTACCTAACGGCAATGCATTTAACCATGCTCTGGCACGATCTTGCAATGACTAATATGCGGCCTAACAATTCCTAGATTCAGATCATCTACGATCGGCACTACATGTTCTCTGATGGATTTGTCTTTGTCATCTATTATTCGAGGAATATCAACATCCCTTCCTTCCTGATGTAATGACTCTTCTCTAACTTGATCATTTCTAATTCTTTCAATTTCTAAATCAGAAGAATACTCTTCAATTGCTAAAATATCTGTACTCATGCACCAACAAACAAAAGAAATCAAAACAACTAATTAGGCTAAACTAACAAAATAAAAAAATAAAAACACACCAAACTTTTTCCAATGTTGTCGATCCCCAGCAACGGTGCCAAAAATTTGTCGCATGTGAATGTGTAATGCGAATGAGCAAGTATACACGTTGAATCAAGTAATAAAGTGATGAGTGAGTATTGTCTCCACAGGGATAGGAATTTATTAAAATAATTGGTTATTTATTATGAAATTAACTAATTAAACTGCATATAAGAAATAGATGACAAATTGATAAAGAAATTTAATGAATGACTTAATAAAATCAATTATGAATGAAAATATGCTAGGGCAATTTAAATGTTGTGGCAATTCTCAAAGAATAAGGAGGGAAGATTTGTACTGTTGAAGGATAAAGGTTAGAATTACTCAAGCTTTTTTTTATATCAGAATAATGTCATGACAAAATCTTGACCATTATACTGCTTAAGGACTCTCTACTACAGTATGCTTCTTTCAAGAGCCAGACTTTAAGTTGTCATTTTGAGTTTTTGTATTCTATAGAACTCTAGAATGATATATAGATTGTTCTTCCTTTCCTTGTACAGATTACAAATTTTATGTCTAGAGTGTTGCAAACATTCTTTCGTATACTTACCTATATCATTTGAAAATAATCCAATCTATTTAATCTTTCCGGAATTAAATCAAATCTAATAACATATAACATACAATTATCTATGTCTATAGCTTGCATGCATGCATTTAAAATAATCATAAACTGAATGAAATAGTAACCTACTCAAAATCAAACCATGGGCATTAAAGATAATAAGAATCCACCCAAATAATTCCAACCTAATGAGATTTAGCTCATGGGTTGGACATTCAAGTCCAAAGCAAAACCATTCAACTTCTTTATTTAAGTTTATGAATCACAAATTCAAATTAGAAAGAAAAGGCAGAGCTATAGGAAGCTCTCGCTACTCCAACTTTCACTTTAATAATGAGATTTTATGTAAAATTTAGGTCTTATTTCTCTTCCCCTTCCTTGCGTCTACGACTACTCTGCTCTGTAAGTTGCTATCTTTTCTTCTCTTTTTCTCTAAGATTTTTCATGTGAATCTGATGTAGAGAGAAAAAATTGCTCTCCAATTCTTCTCTCTTCGGATCCTCTTTTCTCTTTTCTCTTTCCTTCTTTATAGGGTAGGTCTCTCCCTCTTAGCACACACCTTTTGCTTCCTCTTTTTCAGGGTGATTTATCTGGTACAAGTACAACTGGCTAAGAGTAACGTGGACTGAGTGTTGTGTCATCTTCCTGGTATTGCCATGGCATTCTTATTGGCAATCTAACCATCATTTTGCCATGGCAATATTTCACTTCCTTCATTTTCCTACACTTTTTTTCTCCTCTTTTTCATCCTGCACCTGCTGCCAGCTACAACCAACACATTTCTTCCCTAATAATAAAACTAACCAATAATAACATTTATAGCACAATCCAAGCTTCGTTATGCAATGTTCTAAAAATATCTGAAAATGCAAATTTATGTACTTAATCACAAACAATTAATTCAATCTAAAGGCTTGAAGTATCTTTTCAAAGGTTATCATCTCCCAATTGAACCAACCACATTGTGAGCCTAGGCTAGTTCAAAAACCCTAACTTTGCAAACTTTGAAAAGGGATAGCTCTACTAAGACTATGTGAGGACCATGTAGAGACCTAGAGTATTTGATTGCTAGTCGCTCTAACATGTCACATCCTAGGACATCACATCATTGTCATTTTCAAGGGTATTAAATTACACTTCCACTCAACGGTCATAGGACTCCTACCTAAGCTTGTCCCCCACTATTAAAGGATCATACAAACAACTCACAAGCGATTTCTTCATCTCCTGAATCTCTAGACTCTCTCCAAGAAAAATATTGATCTTTTCTCAACTTTCATCCTTCTCTTTCATATCCTACCTTTATCTTATTTCCTTGTTCACCTCACTGGTTAACAACCCACTAAACTATGGGTAAGTTTTCTTTTTGTTCTTTTAACTAAAAAATTGCAATTTTGTCTCTAATATTTTTAAATTATTTTTTTGTCACTTGACTGTTAAGTGGTTTTTTTAGTTGTTATAATAACAATTTTAGTCCTTAACTTTTATATTTTCTATCACTTTAAATTTGATTCTATATAAAAAATTATGAAGAAAACTCAAAATTATTTAAAAATAGAAAATTCTATATAAATATTGTAGAGAAATAAATTCTTGAATATGTTGTTAATATGGAAAAAGAACTTATCATTTAATAGAATTCAATAACAAATTAAAAACAGAACAAAAAAAAATAGATCATTATGTACTTTTCAAGTTTTTCTCGAAACCATATTAGTAATATCTTCAAGTCAACTTCCATGTCCTTGAAGAACATCTAAATTTGATATTACAGAGGCTTGTGAAATCAATTCTAATATCATTTTTTAGGCAAAAAATACAAAATATACTTGAATGTTTTTTCAAACTCAATTTATAATTCCAATTCATTTAATATATTTATCAAAACTCAATTTGTAAAAATAATTTATATGCTAAATTTTTTTTTATTTTCTTATAACGAAAAAGCCATGTCAAGAGACAGAAGAGATAAAACTAAAACAAAAACAAAAAAAGTAAAACAAAAAAAGTAATAATTTTTGCTTATGTTATGAATATCTAATTAAGTGGATGTTCATCAAAATCAAGATAAGTTTTGATTTACTTTAAACTCTAATAGTAATTAGAAGTAGATCTCTACTTCATTTATACTTCTTATGCCTATAAATAGAGATTTTGGAGAAGTTTTGAAAATATCCCAATTGATCAATAAAAATACGCTCTCTCTTTACTCTCCATTCTCTTTATTCTTTACTCTCTGGATTTTATTTTATAATATGCTATCAGCACGATTCTCTCTTAATTATCTTAGTTGTGGATTAAATCAGCGGTAACTTTGCAAACCATTAAGCCTCATCCATAATACGAAAATTTAGCCTTCGACCACTAAAATTACCCTTATTTTTTTGTTTCGTTGGCTCCTTTGCTTCTTTACATGGTTATTTATTGCTACTGTTGCTATTCAAATTGAGTGCTTACTTCCCTGATTCTCCATTACTTGTTGCTTTTCGCCTGCTGTTATTTGTAACTCTTCGTAGAAAATTTTTATCTATTTAGTGTTTTATATCTAGATTAATTTTCAACTAAGTTAAATTAATTTGATATTATTTTAATTAACTTATTTTACTTCTTATTAAAGTTGGTAAAAGCATCTTACTCCGGATGAAAGGTTTGAGTATACAGAAAGAGGCTCAACACCAAGATGGACACTGTAGTCCATTGCTTTGGATAGTGAATTTTATTTTATTTTTTTACCTCAACATGGATTTTGGATTTATAGAGCATAATTTAAATTGGTAAGGAGCTTCAATATTTTTGAGGTATAATTATTATTTATTTGTTTTAAGTCTAATCAAATTATTAAGTTATATTATTGAATATCGATGGGTTCATAAGGTTTTCTAATAAAATTTTATAATAAATTATTTTTAAATGATTGTTTAAAGATATATTAATTATCGACGTAAAATATAAGTTTTTATGATATTGGTCCCCTTTAAAGAGATTTTTTATTATTATTTATGAATAATTGGATTATACCTTTTAGATTGAATTATGAAGTACAAACAATATATTAAAGCATCATAAGATTCTATAAGTTATATGTAGTATGTTCTTATGAAAGCATAGTTATTTTAGTACTAGTAATAGTGCTCATGATAATAGCCAAGGTGACGACGATGGTGTTAAAGATCTTCAGGTATGTTTTACTATGATTTATTTATTATATCATGTTTATTATAATTGAAGACTAATCATGACAAACACAAATAGATAGGTTCTGATTTGAAATCCATGTATGTTTGCGATGGTGATTATGAAATAAAGAATCAATGGATGTATTTAGAAGTCTGTCCTACTAGATTTGTTGCATTCCCTGAAGTGAATGCAAACATAAAGAAAATAAAAGATATAATCATGAACCACTAAAAGTGGGAACATAGTAATAAATAAGAGAACAATGAGAGTTCTCAAGATAACTATTCAAAGGGTAAAGATAACTTATGTTATCAATGTGATATGAAAGATTATTGGCTACATATGTGGCGTATGCCCAAATATTTTGTTTTTGTTAATATTCTTTGAGGAAGGATATGATAATGTAATAATGAATTCTATCATTACAAATAGAAAATATTTATCTTATTTGGTAGTGAAACAAACAAATATTATTCCAAAATTTAATAGTACAAAATTAGTTGAAAGCTCTAGAAGAGCTAATATATCAATACCTAAAAAACACAAAATTTGTGATGGTTAATGCATTAGTTTTAAAACATATTCATTATAATGGATATCATATTGAGATTGTGAATGAAGAAAAGATTATATTTCATATGAATCACTATTACTATAAATATCTATTTTGAAAGGATGAAAAAAGGGAGGATTGAGTTATTGATTACTCTTGTTATTAAATTGAATTGATTGTGACTATCTTTGTGATATTTTTTCATCATTCCCGTTAAAGGGTTGAAAGTAAAAAAATTTGACTATGAAAGATCTACTTATGAGCAATAGAATATGGTAATTCTATCTAAAGCACGTTATGGTTGGATGCATCTGAAGTTGCAAGTTTTTTTTTCTTAATTGTGAGTATAACTCTATAGTATTCAGAATAAGTTCTCAATTAAAATTACATGGAAAAATATTAGTGATGAGAACTTGCAAGAGAGAAAACTTATATATGAAAAATCATTGGTTATGTACCTGTTGTATACCTGGAAAATAAGATTCACTCTCAAAGTTTGCTATTAATATATTTTTAATGGACTCAAAGTCTACTACTGGAGTTTAATTTTCTTACTTCTTGATAAAATCGTCAAGACTCAATAGAGAAAAAAAAGGGTACATCTTTAAATATTAAATCTACTTGATATATGGTTTAAATATTTAAGATGGTCTTCTTTTTAAGTTTTGATTACATGGGTTACATATTGTTTTAAGCATCTCATTTGTTCATGAAAATGAATATTAACTAATTTAGTTATGTCGCTATAGTAGGTTTTATAATTAAATAATATATTTGATTAAAACATATCTAGTATTCAAATTTGTGTTAATAAACCAATGAATTTTATGGTTATTTGATTTGATTTAGTTCAAAGAATTGTTAAAAATAGTAGTTCATAGTTTTTTATATTATTTTATTTGCTAATTATTTAGAGAAATGACATGAGCAATTGTAAATGAAAAGTTTTATGAGCATGAATGGTCGAATTTTGAATTAAATTTCATGCATGTTTGAGATGTGACTTTTATTGATATATTTAGTATGGGCTTGTTTCTATACATGACCTAGGCAGTCATTCTTGAAAGTTAACTGATTATGCAAAACTCTTGTTAAAAGGGTTTTAAAAGTATTTTGAATCGAACTTGGGGCTCTTGCACCTGAAGTGAGAATCATACCACTAGACCAAATGCCCTGCATTTAAATATTTTGGCATATTCTCTAAAGAGAACATTGCATATAATTATTTGAAAATTATATTTATTGACTTAATGGCAATATAGACTTCACATTGTTTTAGACATTTCCAGTAGTAAATGTCACAATAGTACTTATATGTGGATACAAAGTAAAATGAGTGATAGTAAAAGTATCAATTTGTTACAAATTAGTACAATTAAAATGCATATTAAAGTAAACCAGAAGTTTACTGATACAAATACATTTACTACTTGGTGTGACCAATTAGACCATCCTGGATCATATACGGTGCATAAATAATTGAGAATTCATATGGACATTCATTAAAAAACCAAAAGATTCTTTAATTTAAAGAATTCTCATTTGTTGCTTGTTCTCAATGAAAATTGATTGTTAGAAACTCACTAGCTAAAGTTGAGATTTAATGTCTTACATTTCTGAAATGAATATGAGCTCATTCATCCATCATGTAGATGGTTTTGATATTATATGATTTTGGTAGATGCATCTACAAAATAATCACAAATGTCTTATCAACTTGCGACCTGTCGCTTGCAAGATTACTTGTTTAAATAATTAATTTCAGATCATGCAATTAAGATAATTCATCTTGTTAATGCTGATGAGTTTATATCTCAGTCTTTTATTAATTGAGTTTGAAATTTTTTTGTAAAAGTCTGTTATTTATAATGCGCATAATGGTTTAGAGAAATTATTGATTGAACGCCTCTAGTTAATGTCTAAACCATTACTTATGGGAACTAAACTTCCTATTTCAACATGAGATTATGTTGATCTACGTGTTGTACGCATCAAGCCAATAAGTTATAAATACTCCCCATGACAATTGATTTTTGGTCAATAGCTAAATATTTCTCATCTTTGAATTTTTGTATGTGCGTATATGTTCCAATTGGTCCACCACAACCAAGATGAGTGAATACTCAAAGGAAGTTGGGAATATATATTAATTACGAGTCTCCTTGTATTATTATATGTTTTAAATGTATTGAAGATTCAATTATGACATGATTTGTGATTACTATTTTGATTTGATAGTTTTCATGACATTAGAGGGAGAGAAATAATAACTTGTAATGAGTTAGGGGGACAATAATTTGAACCAGAAGTTAAATAAGGACAACTCATTACAAGCTCCAAATATAAAAATTCTCAGAAAAGAAAATAATAAATCTAGATGGTCATATAGTGAAGGCGGGTGATCCAAAAAAGAATCAAGACATAACTAATAAGTAAAATTTCAAAAGAGATTCAGGTACCTAAAACTGAAGATTAAAATAGTGAAAATAAGATATCTCGATAAGTTATGTCAATTTGAGAAAATGTCGAACCGATAATAACAGTGGTCGACAATGATTTTGCATGCAATATTATTGTTGAAATAATAAAATATAAGGAGGATCTTGAATAAACCTATTGAGAAATATAGGTATGGGATAAATTGGTCAAAATAGAAAGACGCAACTCAAGTACAATTAAATTTATGGAGTTTTAGACCATTAGTCTAAATATCTAAAGGTATAATAAAGCTAGTGAGGGTGCAAATGAAGTAGTTTTGCAAAATGGAATAAATATGAAATTTTTGCTAACTCTTGACATTGATTATGAAAAGATATAATATTCTTTTGTAGTGGATACCATAACCTTTAGATATATTATTGAACTAATAGTTCATAAAAGATTTAACTTGCATCTACTGGTTGTTGTTACAACCTTTTATGAATCACTATATAGTAAACTTTATATTAAAATCCATCAAGAATTTAGAATGCTGGAAGCATATTGAAATTAATGAGAAATTTTTCATTTATATGAATTGAAAATAATTGATCATATGTGATAAATTTGACTTAGTCAATAGTAGTTGAAAGAGGATTATAAAATGATCCAAAATTCATATTTTTATTTTTATAGAGAGATCATGATTAAAGTTTGTTATGATTATTGTTGAAGCTCCTAAAGAGATCAAAATATATTTCCCCCAAAATTTTCCCTCATTCATGACTTTCAAAAAAATGTTGATATAAATGCTTAGCAAATAAGTTCAAATGGTCCTTTGAAAAGCTAGTATTAAAGATTGAATACATAGAATATGAGATAGTATGTGATGTTTTCATGAGGGGGAGTAAATACACGTTGGACTCTGTTTTCCTTAACCAAGATTTTGTCCCATTGGGTTTTCCTGGTAAGGTTTTTAATAGCATATTATGCATATTATAGATATGTATACTCTTTTTCCTTCAATAGGAATTTTTTTCCCACAAGTTTTTTATCTTAGTAAGATTTTAACAAGACATATTATCTACCAATGGAGACATCCAAGGGGGAGTGTTATGAATATATTATTAAGTGGACGTCCATCAAGATTAAGATAAGTTTTGATATGCTTTAAACTCTAATAGTAATTAGAAGTATATCTCTACTTCATTTATACTTCTTATGCCTATAAATAGAAACTTTGGAGAAGCTTTGTAAATATTCGATTGATCAATAAAAATACGCTCTCTCTTTACTCTCCCAATCTCTTTGTTCTGTATTCTCTATCTTTTATTTTATAACAGCTTAATGTTTTTATGTTTTTTCTATGTTATTTTAAGGATTGAGTATTGGATTTTTAAGGATTGAGTATTGGATATTTCTATACATATAATATAGAGAGAAATTTTGGAGGGTTTAAAATAATTTTCCCTCATTTTCTCTCTCATTATTTATTTTTAAATTTTTATTTACTCTTATATAATTTTTAATTTTAATGATTTTTTAAATTTTTAAAAAGAATTTCATTTTTTATCATTTTATATATAATTAGGGTCAAATTGGTATAAAGTATAGAAACTGATGACTAAAATTGTTATTATACTAACTCAAAAAGTCCACTTAACAGTCGGGTGACTAAAAAAATCAAAAACATTAGCGACTAAATTGTAATTTTTTTAGTAAAGTGACAAAAACAAAATTTTACCCATAGTTTAGTAACTAATAATATAATTTACTATATAATTAAATGTTTATATGTTTTGTTAAATTCGCTTTTTTTTTTTAGCAAGAGAAATTATTGTGCCTGATTGAGATTATAAATAGTGTTGGACATTTTCATTACAAAGATTAAAATTATACATAGTAATAATATTTTTCCAATGGACGTGTGATGGGTATAATTAATTAAATTATATTTTAAATGACTAAAAGATGTAATAAGTTACTATATTTTTTGTATTTGAAATTTAGTTTTTTATTTTTATTTTAATAAATTTAGTCGCTCTATTAAGGTAGTATTTTTATTTTTTTGATAAAATTAAAGTAGTATTTTTTTAAATTTTAAAATGTCATACTTGTAAAATTAACAGAAGAATTTTAATGATGTTACAGTTGTACTTGAAATTTTAAATATAAAAAATATAAGGACTAAATTTAAAAAAAAAGTTGAAAAATTAAATTCCAAATATATAAAGAATATAGAGGCTCGAAACATATTTTAATATTTTTAAAAATATAAAATTTATATAAAAAATTCTTGTTAAATAATGATAAATATTTTTGTAATAAAGTTTTAAAACAAATAGATGTAGTTATTTAATTTAAAAAATTATAAATTAATTAAAATTATCACTATAAAAAATTAAAATTACCTTAAATATAAATTGAAATTATAACCAATGTTTTAAGAAATATATCATACGCACAAAAGAAAGCCTTTAACTTCTACTTCCCCGTTTTTCCCTTCCGTCCTCCTGCTAAAGCCGCTCATTTGAGAGAAAAGTACTCTCCACCGTTCAGTTCATCCACTCTTCACCGTTCAGCTCTCTACCGCATCTCATCAACTCTTCATCATTCAGCTCATCATTTCTCCATGTACTTCGTTGATTTTTAAGCCCTCTTTTTTTATATGAGTTCTTTACGTCTTTGTTTTTTTTTTTTTTGGGAAGGTTTTCGTTGTTTTGTTTACTGACGATGGGAGTTCTGCTATTTTCATTGGGTTGTTCTTTCTTCGTGGAAGCTATTGAATATTGATTTCAAGAGCAAAACTTTTTGAACCAATTATATATTTTTAGACCATAGAATAAATACATGAATATATGAATTTTTTTAATATCTTTACCTGGGAAATAATTTAGCGATGGATTGGTCCCAAACTCCCAATTTCCTTTAACGTCGGTGAACAGTGCTAATGTCATGCACATGCAGGGACGCAAGTTGTCCCAGTTTTTTGCCGCTGATTATTTTCAACTTTGCTCTGCAATTTCCCCCAAGAATGTTGCAACGTTTTTAAAATATATATAGTATTCTAATAGTTGTAAATGAAAAATTACAAGCAATCAAAAGTTATGCCACTTGATAATTATTAACAAATAGTCATAATTATTCAAGTAGTTATGTCCTTATGAAGAGATATGAGACCTCGTATAAATAGAATTGAAATTTCATTTATATGACACACAAAAAAACATAGAAACAAAGTTTCTTTCTATTCTTCTACCATCTTTTATATTCCTAAATTGTTCTATAAATGATTATTGGAGAAATTCTTTATAGAAACTGATATCCTTGCTATGCTCCACTTAGTGCTCAAAGAACTATTTTTGACAGTGCAAAACGTAAATAGTCATTGGATTTTATTGTATCCCCGAAGATCATTTGCCAGTAACTCTTTTGCACAACATAATATATGTGGTGCGAATAGAACCTTAAAGAAATTGACATTTATACATGCATTGAAATCTTTGTTAATTTCACATAAATTTATTTGTATCCCCACATATCAACAATTTTAAGGTTCTATTTTTTGTAATTTATGAGAAATTAAAGAAGGCTTATCTATAATTTAAGGATGGATATCGGAAAATGTGGTCGCATGAAAGTCAATGATCTTGTTAAATTTTGATTTAGAAGAAACCTTTATCTCAAGAGAAGGTATGTTAAATTTATTGTTTTACTCTTATTGCATGAATTATATTTCAATTGTTATGTGTTTATTGAATTGCACTACGCAAAAGATGTGGGTGTCTTATGCATCAATTATTTCACAAAAATCAAATGCTAGTTTATTGTGTGCATGTCATTTTAAGATGCATGATTATTATTGGTATAGAATTATATAATATATATTATATATCATAAGAAAGAAAGAAAGAAAGAAAGAAAGAAGATGGATGGAATGAAAATGTATGGTTTGGAAATGATTTATTACTGGATCGAAATAATATTTTTGTTTTGAATGGTGACGACATGGTTCAAACATTAGTTGAAGACTTCTATCCAATAGAAGCATTATGACCATTCGAGACAACCTTCCTAAGCCAAAAAGTAGTGCTATTGAATCCAACAATTACTTTTAAAAGGTTGAATTGAAATGGTTTCTTAAAACAATAAAATGCAACTTGAAAAGTGATTTTTTTAAAGAGTCACTTATGCAGTACATTATAAATAAACAATAAGTTTGGAGAATTAAAATTTAATTCATTCCATCCAATTTGTGAGTGAATTTTTTAGTCCAAAAGTATTATTTCTTTTTTATGATATATATATTTAATTTGAGATATAATATTATTTATTTATTTAAATCATGATATTAGTAACTAGCATTTTGGATGATATTGATGAAACATCATTTTCATTGCTAAAAATGAAAGTTTGTAGGTGATCATGTAATATAAAATAATTTTGGTTATTTTTTTGTTAAATAACCTTAAGCTAAATGAGTTTTATATATGATTACACATTTTTTATTCTATGTTATAAAATTTGGAGTAAAAGTGATTTTGATTAGAAATGAAATAAGCTATATGCATAGCATGGTTAATTTTTCTAGTACATGTAGAATAGTAGAAAGTATTGACTTATATAATAAAACCACTATTCTGGTATAAAATTTCCTGGTGAGAATATATAATGTGATAATAATATATTTGAAATCGAGATCATATTGTGCATATTTACGATGTGTATGTCATTTTTTATATATGGCTTGGATATTATCTATAATCTCGTGGTTCTATAAAATTTTGATATGTAGTAAATTTTGAAATTTACTTTGGAAGCCATGAATAAAAGATCTCGTGAGTATTAAAATAGCAATATGAATGCTATTTGACCCATTTAGGTGATGGACATGATTTTGATCATAGTTAGTTTATAATATCCATGGTGAAGGGTGAATAAATGTGTAATTTTATAGTCACTTGATTGGACAATTGATTATCCTCTAATATGACTGTATATGTTATACCATTATACATGCATGGTGTGTTAAAACAAATAATGTTATTTAACTATGAATGCAAAAAAAAAGGTTTTAAAGTCATGTATTGAATTTGAAAAGAAGCTATAACAAATAGCAAATATGTTGTCTAGTTTTACCAAGGGATTCGAGGCCTCTTTACAGTAACTTACTTGCTGAAAAGGACATGATGTATGGTTTTATATATTTGGTGTTTGTGAAATTAATTTCTTGGATATCAAGAAACAAAAATAAAGTAGTCAAATATGAAATTGTCATAATTTAGAAAAGATAAAGTGATCACTATAATTTGACAATAGTAGAAAGGATATCCTTGATAGCATTCTTTTGCAAAAAAATGGGTAATTGAACATGGTGCGGATGCTGGTCTTGTGAATTTTAAAAACACAAATAAATATAAAGTTTTACTATTTTGTATTGATAATTAACATAGCTATTTTGAAAATTCGGAAATTAGGGATGAGGGACAAGCCAATAATATTTGAATTACTCATGATTTAAACTCATCCCAACGCTTGGTATAACATCAAGTCTTAAGTTCAATGAGACAAATTACATCATCGGTATGTGACTACTAGCACTATAAAATAATATATAATTATCACAAGGTAAAAGTGTTAGGTACCCGTAATGATAAGGGGAAGGATGAGTATTATACTCTTAATAGACCCATAACATAAATATGTTAGAGTGTTATAATTACGGGAACACTCTTGATGGGATCTACTTATGTGAGTGGAAGTGTGGTTGCTTCTAGAAGCTCAAGGGCTTGGCTCTAATGACACTTATGAAAAGAAGTTACAAACACATGACCATAATAACGTCTCTAGATATTGTGCATTGACTGGTGTTGGCATTTTTGTGTACGATTTGTTTGGTAAATCAAATACAATAGTTGGTTCAAAGCATAGTCTACCATAACATTTCGATTAAATGTTTTCAATCAGTGAAGGTTCAATTGTAAGACACCTTCATTTATGTAATTGATTTCAAGAAATATCAAAATCTAGAATATTTTAAAAATGGGGGAAGATTGTTGGAACAATTTTAGAATATATATAGTATTCCAATAGTTACAAATAAAAAATTATAAGTAACCAAAAGTTATGTCACTTAATTATAAAACCCTCAAGTTATAAATAATCAAAACTTACACATATTTTGGCACATACTTTATTTAATAACTAAAACTCAATAAACTTTAACTAAATTAAATCACTTTTAATTTGAGTTAATAAATAATAACATATAATTATGCTTATTATATATGTAATGTCTATATTTTTCCAACAATTAGAGCAAACCGAAGGTTTGAACCACACCGTCTGTTTAATAGTATCATATCCAACCAAGAAATTCATCTGAGCCAAGTTACCATAGATGGCGAAATTTGGAACGGGACTGAATGTAAAGCAAGCAACTGTCTCAGAAACCAAGACGAAGGTGTTTAATGGCTGCAATTTTACATCTGCACCACTGAAATGAACTGTAATATCTGGCACTGCAAACTCTGTTGTAGCATCGTAACATAAATTCAGACCCTCGGGACCATTAACCTTCGGCGCATTGATCATGCTAGACACCGCTGATTCGAGTTCCGAGTAAAACTCATCTGGTAAAAGCGTCAATGTCGTACCGGAATCGATGATGATGTTCCCTTGGTCTGTTCCAAAAGGTTTATCCGTATACTTTATTCGGTTGGTTCCCACACTGATTGCTTCCAAGGTGAGGAAGTAGAAAGTTTGAGGGGATTGTTTGGTTAATGGAGTCGAAACAGCTCCGTTACCAGAAACAATGGCATCGGAACCGAAGTTCATCTTGCTTGAATTTCCAGCTTCGGAAAAGGGCAATAAGCAGTAGGAGAATTTGCCATCAACTGTAGTTCCTAATTGGGAAATCAACGAAGAGTCGCCACCTCCAAGGCCGATGATGCCAGAGGTATTCTCGTCGAAGCTTCCATCATTATCATGTCCGCAACCCATAATAACATTTGGAACCACGACTGGACTACCCGTCGTAGAATCCAAGGTGAGTGTATCAGCAGCAACTTCGCCCTTTGAGTAAGATCCATCGCCATAAGAGACTGAATATTGGCATGAACCGTTACTTGAACAAGATGTTCCTTCAACATCCCCACATTGACTTGTTCTGCAAGAAAACTTTTTATATGTTGATGATGCGGTGGGGTCGAAAAGAGGGGCGTTTTGCGGGAAACACTGAGAACAAGGCTTGCATTGAGTCCAAATAAGATCACTTCCCGTATCAGCAATGGCGACAATATCAAAAGCTGGGGTTCCAATTGATATATTCATCAAGTATTCACCCGAATCTGCAATAACATCGGCTTCGGCTTCCATTGTTGACACAGAAGTCGGTTTGAAACGATGAACTCTATTAAAAGAACGACGCAAGGCATTGGTTACACGATTGTAGGTAGTATCTAAATGATTGTATAAGGGAGACTTTGGGGAGTCACGGTGGATTAATTCAACACTGAAACCACCCTTTTGAGCTTGAATAAGGGAAAGATTAGAGAGACCAACAATGGCAAAAACAAAGGCGAAAAGAGAGACGACGGCAGCCATTTTTAGAGGAAGAAGGTGAGTTGGAGATGGTTTGAATGTTTAGAATCATGGTGAATTTATGGGGTTAAATGAGAGAATGAGACAAAACAATTCAAAGGCGTAGCATATAATTTATGAATATATGAATAGATTTTTATTTTGATTTAATATGTAAAGGGTGTTCACATGAAATTTAATTACTGTAATTATAGGTATAAATTTTTGATTTAATTACTTTTATAAAGATGAAGCATTAGTTTTGATGTATTGTACATATTTAACAGAATAAATAAATCTAAATACCACATTGGTATCAATACTAAAACTAAATTTTCATTTACAAAATTATACAAAATCATCTTCAAATATTACAACACTCAATGAAGCAAAATTGTATATAATTATTCCAATAATTATATATATTATATGTTTTAATGTATACAATTATATAAGGAAATTGTTTACGTGACATAGTTATTTTTGTGATACGAGAATAGTTTCATTACTTGACACATCATCATCTTTTATGTTAAATTAATGTAATCCTTATTGTTGAAAAAATAAGAGAAATTATTTGAATCATAAAAAATTTTAAATAATTAATTACACTTTAACTATACTATTTAACCATTATAAATTATTAATCGACCTTAAATGTATAATGTCAAAAAAAAATTAAGTAATTAACTATATGGCGTTAGTAAAAATATTTCAATTAATTCGAAAATATTTGATCTATGAAATATTATGTGTAAATTGTTTTACAATATTTTATAAGAAAATTATATAATTAATAGTGCATTGGAGAAATTAGTTTACAATAAAATAAACGAAACATTTTCCATTTCCATTTTCATATTCAATATTTAATTTTATTAATTTCAATGTGTCCAGCTATTATAATTCAAAAACGGGGATCTAAAGCCAAGACAAAAGGGTTTTGGAAATCAATTTTTATTCCGGTAAATTAATTAAAAGGGAATATATAGAAAGGAACGTAATTGAAAAAAGAAACAAAAAATCAGTATACACCTATATATTTGGAAGGATATAAAGTAGGTCCAACGAAGACTTTCCTCGGAAATAATCGCTTACAAAAGAGGAGATACTCACAACGAATGCCGGCTTTTGGCGATTTTTAATAATATATACCTACGAGGGAAAATGACATTAAACAAATGCAGTCATGTTTTGGTTAGTACACGAGCCAGCTTTTAGTAAACTATATTGTAATCTATATTGTAAATTGTTTTAAGTAGGAGACGTTTTTATTTCGGTTACTCCAACTTTTTAATTATTAATTTAATTATCTAAAAAAATTTAAATTGATCACATCACTGTTAAATAATAACAGGAGAATTAACAATGCATTTGTATGAAATAATTTTGGATTGACGAAAATAAGGACGACTCCTCCTTAGAATGATTAACAAGTAATTTACCCTAATTTTAGGGTGACTAATGTGGAAATGCACCGTTAGACTTCTCTTACTATGTAACAATGGAGTGACCAATTTAGTCAATTTCTTTTTTTGGTAACCAAATTAACAAAAAAAAATTAGGGAGGTCAAAATAGGAACGACACCTATTTAAAGTGACCAATAAGGTGGTTTACCCATGCTATACCTTGTGTAATGGGTTTCACAGACCTTACAGCATGTATTGTGAACCTGGTCGTGTAGCCATAGAAAGTTGAACACATGTCTCCTAATGGAACCAACCACATTGCGAGCCTAGGCTAGTTTACAAATCCCAACTTGGCGAACTTTGAAAAGGGATAGCTCTACTAAGACAATGTGAGGGTCATGTTGAAACCCAAAGTAATTGATTGCTAGTTGCCCTAACATATCTCATCTTAATACGTCACATCACCATCACTACCAAATGTATTAAATCAAACTTCAACTCAACGATCTTAGGACTCGTAGTTAAGCTTGTCCCCCATAATAAAAGGGTCATTCAAACAGCTCATAGGCAACTTCTTTTTCCCCTGGATCTCGAGATTCTCCCAGAAAAATAGATATCTTTTCCCAACTTTCATCCTTCTCTCACATATCCTACCTTTATCTTCTTTCCTTGTTCACCTGACTAGTTAACAACCCACTAAATTATGAGTATATTTTCTTTTTGGTCTTTTAACTAAACAAATTACAATTTTGTCTCTGACGTTTTTAAAATATTTTTTTGTCACTTATCTGTTAAGTGGTATTTTTTTAGTTGTTATAATAACAAAGTTAGTCCTTAGCTTTTATATTTTCTATCACTTTGACCTTGATTCTATATAAAAAAATTATGAAAAAAGCTCAAAATTATTTAAAAATAGAAAATTCTATATAAAGTTTCTAGAGAAATAAATTCTTAAATATGTTGTTGAAGAATTAATATGTGGGGAAAATAAAGAAAATTATCATTTAATAGAATAAAATAACAAATTAAAACAAAAAATAGATCACTATATATTTTTTCAAGTTTTTCTCAAAACCAAATTTGTAATGTCATCAAGTCAAGTCTCATGCCCTTGAAGAACATTCAAAATTAATATTAAAGAGGCTTGTGAAATTGATTGTGATACAATTTTTTAGGCAAAAAGAAAAACAAAATATTATACTAGAATATTTTTTGAGGCTCAATTCATAATTTCAATTCATTTAATTTATTTTTCAAAACTCAATTTGTAAAAATAAATTATATTCTGATTTTTTTTCTTTTTTTATAATGAAAAAGTTGTGTCGAGGTAAAAAAAAAGTAATAATTTTGTTTAATTTTTTTTCTATGTTATTTTGAGGATAGAATATTGGATATTTCTGTACATATAATATAGAGAGAAAATTTGGAGGGTTTAAAAATAATTTTCCCTCATTTTCTCTCTCAATATTTTATTTTTTATTTTTATTTAATTTTATATAAATTTTGTTTTTTTATAATTTTCTAAATTTTAAAAAGAATTTTAAATTTTTATCATTTTATGTATAATTTAGGTCAAATTGGTAGAAAGTATAGAAACTGATGACTAGAATTGTTATTATACCAACTCAAAAAGTCTACTTAACAGTCGGGTGACTAAAAAAAATGAAAATATTAACGACTAAATTGTAACTTTTTTAATTAAAGTGACTAAAACAAAAACTTGCCCACTGTTTAGTGACTAATGATATAGTTTACCATTTAATTTAATTTTTATATCTATTACTAATTTAACCCCTTTTTTTAACTAAATTTAATTCTTAACTTAAAAAAAAGGTCGAATTCAACCACCAACCATTTAAAAGGAGTCAAAATAATATTTTTATAAAAATACAAACTAAAACATTCACTACTAGACATTGACCTAACTAACAGTGACAAAAAAGTTTTCCATCGCAAGTTTCTATCACTGTTTTAGGTTTTCAGTGACAGAATAGTGACAACGACAAAAAATAACTTTTCAGACTCAACTATTCATTGTGACGGAATTTAGTGATAGACTTGTGACGAAGATTCCATTAGAAATATTAACATTATAAATAGTAACTGAATTTTATGACGGATTTGTGACTAATTTAATTAATGAATTAATTAATTAAATTATTTTTTAGAAAATAATTTTATAAATGAAGAGAAATTATTGTGCCTGATTGAGATTATAAATAGTGTTGGACATTTTCGTGACAAAGATTGAAATTATACATAGTAATAATATTTTTCCAATGGACGTGTGATGGATATAATTAATTAAATTATATTTTAAAAGATTGAAAGATGTACTAACGACCTATATTTTTTTTAAAATTTAGTTTCTTTATTTTTATTTTAAGAAATTTAGCCTAGTATTTTTTTTAATTTCAAAATACCACATCCTTAAATTTAATTAAAAAATTTTAATGATGTTACCGTTGTACTTAAAATTTTAAATATTAAAAGTATAAAGACTAAATTCTTAAAAATAAAAATTAAAAAATTAAATTTAAAATGTATAAAATGTATAGAGACTAAGCATATTTTAATATTTTGAAAAATATAAAATATAAATAAAAATTCTTGTTAAATAATGATAAATATTTTTTGTAAGGAAGTTTTAGAACAAATAGATATAGTTAACTAATTTTAAATAAATTTATAAAATATTTAAAATTATCACTATTAAAAATTAAAATTACCTTAAAAAATAAACTGAAATTATAACCAATGTTTTAACAAAAATATCATACGGAGAGCCTTTAACTTCTACTCCCCCCTTTTTCCCTTTCGTCCTACTGCTAAAGCCGCTCATTTGAGAGAATAGTACTCTCCACCGTTCAGTTCATCAACTCTTCACCGTTCAGCTCTCTACCGCATCTCATCAACTTTTCATCATTTAGCTCATCATTTCTCCAGGTCCTTCGCTGATTTTTAAGCTCTCTTTTTTTATATGGGTTCTTTTTTTTTTCTTTTGGAAGGTTTTAGTACTTGTTTTGTTTACTGACGATGGGAGTTCTGTTATTTTCATTAGGTTGTTCTTTCTTCGGGGAAGCTATTGATTTCAAGAGCAAAACTTTTTGAACCAATTTTATATTTTTAGACCATATACTAAATACATGAATATATGAATTTTTTTTAAATATATTTACCTGGGAAATAATTTAGCGATGGATTGGTCCCCAAACTCCCAATTTCCTTTAACGTCGGTGAACAGTGCTAATGTCATGCATGAATAATTGCTAGTAGACATATGAAACCAAGATTGCTTTGCTTATTACTATTTAACTTTTTCTTAATTCTAAATAATTTGTGGACTTCCTGAGACCATTATGCCATTCTAAACTTTTATTCGTGCTTTACAACCTCATCATTGTTATAGTTCTTTGTGCCAATGCATTAAGGGCACATTTGGTTCGCTGTATTGGATTAGAGGTGTATTGGATTAGAGGTGTAATGGATTAGAGGTGTATTGGAATAGAGGTGTAATAGCAAATCAACTGTTTGGTTGAATGTAATAGAATAGAGGCGTAATAGTAATCTTGTGTTTGGTTGAATGGAATAGAGGTGTAATAGCATAATGGAAAAAACTAAAATGACTAGAATACCCTTAGCATAAATTTGTTTTGGTAAATGATTATTGTTATTGTTATTTAAATTTTAATAAGATTATTAATATCAATAATAAATAATTTAATCATATTTAAACATAATTATTATTAAATATATTATAATTAAAATATATAATTTAATAAAATTCTTAATAATCAATATTCTTATATGAATTTACTCAAATCATAATATATGATACTATAAAATATAAATTAACATAATTATTATTAAATATATTAAAATTAAAATATATAATTTAATAAAATTCTTAATAATCAATATTCTTATATGAATTTACTCAAATCATAATATATGATACTATAATTTACTCAAATTCTTATATGAATTTAATAAAAGATCATTTGAAATAATTAATATTAAAATTAACATGTAACTGTTTGTTACTCATTCTTTGTTTCTTATTCTTTTTGTTTTGATCATGTATCAATCATTTAAACCAAATGCTTGGTTGTATTGGACAGTGTTTTATTACTTTATAAATGCATGATTTTATATACACAAATACATATGTATAGGAAAATTATCTGAATGAATGGTTAATATTTATTATCAGCAAAACTTAGTATATACACACATAAATTAAGGTAAGATAATTAACTCGATATCTAGCTTGAGCAGCTCGAGTTTGTCTAAACAATACATCAAAACTTTTTATTTTGAAGCTTATAAACTTAAACAGCTTAAGTGTCTTTTAATAATTTAATTTGTTGTTTAAGTGCATAGTTGCATGAGTCAGCATACCGTAATGTGTTCTGTTTAGGTTTTAGTTTTGTTATGCTTGGGACAAGCATAGTTTAAGTGTAGGGAAATTTAATGAGATATACAATTTATATTTAATTTGTGTAATTTAATTTAGTGAGATATACAATTTATATTTAATTTGTGTAATTTTTCCCTTGTGTTTTATAGTTTTAGATACTTGATTATTGAATTTTGAATTATATTTAAAAGTTCATATAATAAATGAGAGAATCGGAAAAAAAAAAAGGTTTTATATGAATTTTCACGAGATTTAGATATGAAATTTTAATTTTGAACCCATAACATATCATTGGAAGGACATTGAAAGATCTAACCAGGTTATCACACTAGAAGCTGAAAATATTAGGAAGATGCCCAAAAATGTCATGAAGTTAGCAGTAGAAAATTGCCATGAAACTTGAAAAACTGTTGAAATTCTTACAAGGCGATTTTATCTTTCAACCTTTAGGCGATTTTATCATTGGAAGGGCATTGAAAGATCTAACCAGATTATTTTTTATTCTTTTTTTGGTAATTTGAGGTACTGAAATGTTTAATGATGCAATTCTACATGTACAATGTACTCAAATGGGAAAATTTTCTTAGTATTTAAGTGGAAAAAGGACATAGTATAGGACCAATTTATTAGTGTACAATTAAATTAATTTTACCCATGTGAATAACTTTCTCTATAATTTATGTTTTAACAAACTAATTGATAGATTTTATCAAATTAACTGGAATTGTTATTAATGTAAATTTTTAATTCTTCAATTTTTTTATTAAATCAATTGAAAATATATATTTTCCTTAATTTCTACTTAGTTATTGAAAGTTTATTTAGATGAAAAAATTAGTTGAAATTCAAAATTTACCATTTATGACCTATGTAAATAGAACATGAAAAACTTAACCATTAGATTAAGCAAATAAACTGTACAAAAAGTTGTACAAGTGCTAAAACTTAGTTTTACAACAATACAAGTAGATTTTTGTAGTGATATTTGAATAAGATTGGTTGGATCAGGAATTGTTTGGTATACCAGTCCGAACATAGGGATTAAATTAGTTTTCGAGCAAACCGCTTGGAATTGATAAAATAAAAATAAAAAAAACTAAGACAAAAAGCCGATAGTTGAATCGATTTTATAATTTTTAATATATTTCTAATTTTTAATTATTTTTATAATTTTTAATGAATTTTTCAATTATTGTTGAATTGACAATCAAACTAGTTGAACCAATTAAACAGGGAATCAATTATTTAATTGGTTCGACCACTAGTCTAATTATCAAAACATTGGATTTTTGTGTGGGAATATATAGGAAGCACCAAACCCCCCAAAATGGTAAATTTATAGTTTAACCCTTTTAAAAATTGTAAAATTTTAAGTTCATACAATGATCAAATTAGATTTTAATCCTTTCAAGAATTTATAATTTAGTTTTAATCCCTACAAAATTTCTAGCTACCCTTGTATATATGTATACCCTATATATAAAGTGAATTTACTCACTTTCATAACAATTCCTATGATTAATATTTTAATAATCTAACCATCCTATTTTATGCTCCATTTATTTATATCATGCAAATCAAATCTAGAATGAAATAAAATTTGATGTAAAAAAATTTCAATCGTTATACATGTCGAAACCATTTGGAAAAAAGGGATCGACTTTGAAAATAAAATGGGAGTCGCCACCGATCTTTTATTAAGGTGTGACCGGTTCACCGTTAAAAAAATGAATTTGGTCCACGAAATTTTGAGAAAATAGATTCGGGAGTCGCTTACGCACGAGGAAGGGTTAGCACCCTCGTAACGCCCAAAATTGGTACCAAATTGATCGTTTTATGTCTTAGAGTTGAAATTTTGAAAAGATTTTAAAAGTACGATCCTTGATGAGAAAATTTGAACAAACTAGATTGAATGATAAGACGCATTTATTTTAAAGAAATAAATTGTCACACTCAGTGAGTTAGAGTGTTACGATTCAATCTTTGAAATTAAATGTGTGTTCTTTTTTAAGAAAATCATATTTAGAGAAAGTTACTTGATTGTTTAAGTCAATTGAGAGATCAGAATCCAATGAGTTAGGGTTCAATTTCTCGAAGTTCTTAAGCATCAAACATTGCCTTTAAAAAAATCAGGATAACAAAATATCACATCCAGTAAGTTAGGATGCGACATTTTGAAATTATAAAGCATCAAACATTGCCTTAAAAAAATCAGGATAACAAAATATCACATCCAGTAAGTTAGGATACGACATTTTGAAATTATAAATGTTTAGTTTTAAAATTAAATGATTTTAATAAATTAGACACTTGATTATCTAAATTCATCGAGAAGAATCGAAGCCTAGTAAGTTAATGCCCGATTCTTTCGAGAACTTATGAACATCGAGCTTTCAGGAATTAAGAAATAAAATGATTATAACGCCTTAATGAATTTTAATTCTTACAAACGATATAATTGAAAAGCAATATATAAAATAGATAAATAGCGAGCTAAATTTATACTAGAAGCAAGCAAACAAGTAATATGCTAATACAAACATTCTTTGATCATGTTATAAACACCCACATTAATAATTGCGCAGCCTAAAAAAATTAAAAAATCGATATAGAAAACTTCGAGACAATACGAATAAAATAATAATAATAACAATAAATAACAATAAATAATATGAACATTTGATACAATTTTGATAGTTGGACTAGAAAATAAATAAAGGGTTTGAATAAATTTTCATGAAAGATAAAAGGAATAAAATCAGCAAATAACCCAAAATCAATGCCTACATTTTAATTAATAAAAACAAAATTTTGTATAAATAATAGTATATATATAGTGAGAATATATAAAAGTTAAATAAATAAAATAACAACTTTACAAGGAATAAGGTTTCTATAGATAAAAAGATTTGAAATTAATAACATATAATTATATTTATGTATGTATACTTAAAATACTATATATACACATATATAAAAATATGAAGTATTACTAAAAAATAATTTGAAGTTAATTATATACATTTATGCATACGTGAACCAAAACAAAAAGGTATATATAAATTACAATAAGGTAACTTCTACAACATACATAAAAATATTTATAAAATTAAGTAATAGATGTATAAAATAATAATACATAATAAGAAATTTATAGAAAAATTAGGTTAATTAATATATATAAAGACTACTAAATATAATAACAACAAATGAAATTAATAATAATAGAACACTTAATTTAAGGAAAATGGATCTGCTTTGCATTCAAACAAAATTTTAAGGGTTGATTTGAAATAAATGAGCAAATGTCCACGTTGAGAATCGTTGAAAATCACAAGGACTATTATAGCAATTTAACGTAACAATTTAGAACAGTCAAAATCAAACATAGAAAATGATACCGTTTGATCTTGGACCAAAATGAAATCAAAATAAAATATGCGGTGCAAATTAAAATAAACTGGATAAAATCAAATTGAAACATCGCAAAACGGCGAACGTAAGTGCGCGGATCCTGCCCTAAGGTCGGGTCACCGCGCGGGTCTCAACATCAAATGACGTCGTTTTAATAATCTGCCTAAAATGAAAAAACAAAACCTAAACTAACCTAATCTACCATTTGAAAGAAAAAAAAAACCTAAGCACTCTCTCCCTCTGCGCCGCTCGACGGTTCATCGCCTCCTTCGAAGGCTCCCTGAACCTTGCCCTAAACTCCGATGACAACGGAGGAAGAGCGAAAGGTCCAATCGTGAGGTACACATTTTTCTTTCCTTTTTATTGTTTTTCTTTTAAACAAAGATTGATGAACATAAAAACAAGAAAAAGAAAGCAAAGAAAAGAATCAATTCCAGCCAAGAAAATAGAAAAGAATAAAAACCCAGAAAATCACCTTCCTCTCTTCGATTTTTTTGTATTCTCAATCTTTGTATATTGAATGCGTAAATTTTTACAGGCGTTTTTTGGTTCTTATATCTGTATTCGACAAAGAACCCGAAAAATCGAATCAAAAGTAAAAACAAAAATAAAATAGAAAACCCCCATTGGTTTGCTCTTTGCTCGTTGTTTTCATTCTGTTTGCAGGCCTGGCGTACGGCGGGGGACGTGGCGTGTACAGAGACGAGGGCGCGCGCATACAGAGTCTCGTCACATGCGGAGGGAGGGTGAAGAGGTGCTTCTACTGCGGCGCTGGGAACCCTTGCTGCTAGGGTTTCTGGCTTCTGGTTTAGGCTAGTTGTTTGGGCTTGATTTTGGGTAGTAATTTTGGGCCGTGCTAATTTAATTTATTGGGCCAGGTGTTAAGTTTGGGCTTCTGTTAATTAGACTGTTTAACAAACTGTGGTGTTTGGTTTTTTTATTATCTATTGGGCCGAGCAAATATTAGGCCTTACAATACATATTGACAATATTTTATATTGATGTGATAAAATCGGGCTAATTCAAAAAAGTACATGCATGATAAGTATAAATAATTGATAAGTATATCAGCTGGATTGTTAATATATAAATCGTACGAAAAATTATAAAAGTGTCTTTAGTTATATATATACTAGAAATATTATTACACGCTCTTATGTGTGGAAGCCACATATTTAGAACGGATTTGAAACTAATTAATGAAATGTATATAACACATTAAACTAATTAATAATAAAATTCAATATTAAAATAATGAAACCACATATTTAGTTATATATATAACATTCAATAAGTAATAAAATGTATGGTTTGAAACTAATTAATATTAACACATGAAATATGTATAATATTAAAATAAAAAACTAGATTAAATTATAATTATAACAAAATATAAACACATAAATACATTATATTAACAATAGTAAATGCATTACAACTATTTATCATGAATTTGTCATCAATTATTAGTTAGTGTCGAGTTGATTTGTGGCACCAATTCAACTAACAACATTATTGATACAATTAACAATTTTATTTATACTAGAAATCCTATCACACGCGTATGTCTGTGGAAACTATGGATTTTGAACACAGATGTGTGCTTAAAAATAACATACAATAAATAATGAAATGTATGGTTTGAAACTAATTAATCATAATAACACAAGAAATATGTAAGATATTAAAATAAAAAATGATTTAATTGTGAGTAAAACAAAATTTAAACACTTAAATTCATCATATTAACAATAATAAATGCACTACGATTATTTATCATAGCGTTGTCATCAATTGTGAGTTAGTGTCGAGTTGACTTGTGACATCAACTCAATTAACAAAATTATTAATATATACAATTGATGGAGATCATAAATTGTGCTATTAAAAAAAATGTATAGAACTTATCAAGATGAAGTTTTGGTTGAGTGGTAAATTTAAGTTTTTACCAATCCAATTGGTGCACATTTGATAGAGGGTTGTATGCAGACCAAGATCGAGTTGTCAAGTCACGGGAAAAGTCCTGCGAAAACTATCGACACTTAGATCTGAAACGAAAACAAAAAACAGAAAATTAAACTTAAAAGACCAAGAAAACCAAATTGAAATAGAATGGTACTTGGGCGGCAAGAAAGGATGAATAAAGAACGTTTCTTGATGCCAAAGAATGTTGCAAAACAGATCCTTGAAGTTTGGAATGGCTGGAAACGCAACAAGAACAATTAAACCAAGTTAATCAACAATTCGACACAAACAAAAATAATTAAAAAAGAACAAACAACAAAAATATGGATGAAGTCCTAAGAAGCCTTGAAATCAAGAAAGATTTCACAACTCCCTTCAAACTGCTCTAATCTTCCCTCCAATGTAAAAACACGGCAAGAAGAAGGTTGAAGATGGCTCTCACAATCAAAAAGATTGTTAAAACTACTTCTAAAGAAAACTCAAGAGAAAATTCTTGGAGAAACTCAAAGAGAGTTTTCACTCCACAAAAAAAATCTGAATTCAATATATCATCTATAAGGGTGGCCGGCCAAGCCATATATATAGGCCTCCTAACTACTTTCCTATCCCTACTAGGAAAACTAAAAAAACCCTAATTGTTGCCTTTCAAGGGAATTTCATCCATGGCCTTTAAATGGGCCTCTTGGACTGAATTTTACATAGAAATTTATTCATAAAGTCAAAAATTAAAACTAAGTATTTAAATAATTAAAATTTTACAAATTGGGCCACTTTGACAATTTGGCCTGATTTTCAACTAAGTCAAATTTAAACTTCTTGGTTTGGCTTGGAACATCTTATTGGGTCGTATCTTCAAGAACTTAGGCTTGTAATCCGTTCTCTCCCGAATTGGTTCATTGATACTCGTAACTGAGATCCAATGCGCCTTAGCTGCAAGATTCAATTTCTTGGACCAAGATTTTCAAGATTTGAAATCTTGATTTTCTTAATTCTTGAAATCACTCAAAACAGCAAAATTGGACCAAGATTTGGTTTCTTGATTTTCTTGAAAACAAGAAAGTGAATCTTGATTTTCTTTTTCCTTTGTATACGCATCTAAGGCCTTGCTAATGAAGTCTTGAACAGTTCCATTTAGTTTCATACGCATTTGCCTGGCCTTTGACCTCGTTATTGGGCCTTGTGGTAATTTGAGCCCATCACGTTCTTAAGCTTGAGTTGGGCTTTTGTGACTCGTATCATTCCCCCCTAATATATGCAACTTAGGGAGATAATGAATTATGCATATTAAAATAAAAAATGTATAAATTATATTAAAATGAAGCTTTGGTTGACTTGTAAATTTAAGGTTTTACTAATTCAATTGGTGTAGGTTTAGATCCCATCATGTGCATAATTTTATTGGTTTTTGTTAAAATGAAAAGACTAAAATACCCTCGAATAATATAACTTATTTTAATTATAGAAGGGCATTTGTGTAATTTCCCTAATCGAGTTGGTGCCCGATTGACTCATGATATAAACCCAGTTAGGAGTTTAAATAATAGTATAAACGAGTTGCTTTCGTTTGACTTGTGACACCAACTCAATCAGGAGCTTAAATAATAGTATAGATATAGAACTGATAGAAATAATAAATTGTGAATATTAAAATAAAAAAAGTATAAAATATACCAAAATGAAATTTTAGTTGAGTGGTAAATTTAAAATTGTACCAATTTGATTGGTGTGGTTTCAAATCCTATCATATGCATATTTTATTGATTTTTGTTTGAAATAAAAAGATTAAAGTACTCTTAAATAAGGGTAAAATTCCTAAAAATACCAATTTTTTAGAAAATTTACTGAATTAGGCCAAAAAAATAAAAATATGTCCAGCTGGAAGCATTTTCCTTCTCTCATCATGGCCTAGGGTTATTTTATTGTTTTAGGCTTGTGGTTTAAATTTTTGTTAAGGGCTTTTGGCTAGGGTTTTCTAATGTTAAGTGTTTTATGGTTTATGGGTTAAAGGTTAAGGGATTAGGATTTTTTATGCTTTTAAAATTTTTATATATTCTTTCGAAACTTTTTATAATTTTTTGAGTTATAAAGTTTATAGTATTTTTAATATTTTGAAATTAATTAAAGCCCAATTTGGTGTAATTTCTAAAAATGACAGGTACCAAAAGGGTATTTACAACAATCGTATTTACACCAATCGTATATTCGAATTGTAAAATTTCATTCAATTAAAATTGAAACTCAAACTACTCGATTCGATTAACTCTTTTTTTAATTTTTTATTATTGATTTTTTTTCAAATGAAACTGAGTTTTGATCACCCGTAGTTTACTGCAAGTTAAGGCCGATTAGAATTTTTCAGAAAATATTATCCCGAGAATCCCGGGATATTTGATGGGTGAGTGGGAAATTTGTAGGAGTTGGATTTGTCAGTGGGAAAACGCTACATGTAGGGCGCATTTTTAGTGCAATGTCAGAAAGATGCACTGAAAGCATGTCCAGTTGGATGCGTTTTCATGCCATGTCAACTAAAAATGTGTCTAGCTGAACGCGCTTTCAGTGCATTTTTCTAAAATTGCAATGAAAACTCTTCTAGCTAGACGCATTTTGAGTTAATATTTTTGACATATCACTGAACACGCGTTCTACATGGAGCATTTTCCTTTTACCAATTTCAACGCGTGCAAACATCCCACTCACCTGTAAGATATCCCCAAAAAATTTTCTAAATAAATTGCCACTCACCCTGGCTCTATAAAAGGATGGCTTTCAGCATTGAGTGCCATAAGGCAACTTCAAGCAAACAAGATTGCAAGAAAAATTGCAAGAAGAGGAAGTTTGCTAGGCATTTCATTAGGCATAATTAGGAGCAAACACGTAAATGCATCAAGTAAGGTTCGATTTTTTTTTGTTCATATATAATTACAACTCTATGGGAGATTTGTGGGAGATAACGGACCTATGATTGTGGGAGATTTGATGCACTTTTCTTTCCATATGTTTATGCAATTGCAACATGTTCCTCCGTACGTTTAGATCACATGAGCTTTGTGGATGAAGTGTACAAACTCCAACACATGTAAAATGTGTGGAGATACGGATTCCCACCAGCCCCAAATAAAAGTATGTGGCCACTGATACCGAGCGCTCCATTCAATTTGTTACCCAATAATTCATTGCATATCAAACCAAAAAGTTGACCGACATCTACTCGAATATGTGACAACATGGATATTTAGGAGAACACAAACCAACCAAGGTTATATGAGTTTTGTAGGAACCCAGGGCATAAATTGCTGTCATGTCCACACTAACAGGATACTATAAATTGGCTAAACAACTAAAATTTACATGAGAAGTACAAAAAAAATCATTCATATCGTTAAGTAGAATGTATGCCACAACATGGTGGTTGTTGGTTGCGAGCCAGATTTCTTCTTCGTGCAAGCTGTATACCAGCCTTCATCTTCATTGTCACCTTTACCCTTAGGTACATGTTGTGGTCTCGACCTCTCATCTTTTTCACCTTCATCCATGGTTGATTGCGAAGTTCTCTTCTGTTGCCATCATCTGTCCTCCATTCTACAAACAGGTGGTTGCGAAGATGGTCCACCTTGGTAGAACAATGATCCCAGAGCTATTTGTGACACCATCGACATAGACGTATAACCATATTGTGTACCATAAACCGATGATAGAATAATTGGATTTCCAGTCAATTCCCCAAACATAGTCGGCCTATGCGTCATCATCGTCTGAAGCGTCAATGGCATTGACGTGTAATATGCTGGGAGGGAGGTGGTGGTCCAAAAATAATACTTGGAGATGATGTAGAAACAAACAAATGTAGTGCAATATGTGGTGCTTGTATAAAAATGACAAGGTTAGTGAAAGCATCAAAATAAGTCAAGTAAGTCAACTTATACTGACTGAAGGGTGGTGTAGCGATCGATGCCTATTCTTGTGTTGGTGTAGATGATGGACCCTGTTGGATCACCGGCACCCCTACGGCGCAGCGGAAAAATTTAATAATCAGTGACCCTAACCACGGATCCATGCGTGAGGAACGAATCGGGGTGAAAAGGAGTGAAAAGGGTTACGAAATTACCTAATGCTGTTCTGAGTAGACAACAACTTCTCAACAATGTGTAGTCTGATCTACAGTCGAACTAAACCGCAATCTATCGAGACTCCGACCTCTACGTGATCCACCCAGTTGACTACGAATGGAAGAAATCCCCAAAACAGTTTTGAGAGTGAATTTTCTTTGACGGCTGCTAGACCAAAACAAAGAAAAACAGGATACTTATATCCTTATTATTTATTTTTTAGGGTTTTTTATTTATGAATTAAAATAAATATAATAATATTTTAAATCGAAAATTATAATTACATTAATTATAATATAATATCGGTAAACCATATATTTATTTGAATTCATATGCTAACCTCATTATGTGTACAACAACCATGTACATAATGTGTTGGAAATAGAATTAAATTAATTCTATAATTAATTTAATTCAAGTGACACCTAAAAACAATACCAACTATGGTTTATTCCGTTCATTTTAACTTTAGGGTGTGACCCTGTAGGTTCTTGTAACATTAGCAGTAATACTAGAACGATTCCAATGTTACAAACAATGAGTGGCATCTAGCAATGCATCATTGCTACCTAAGTCACAAGAGATCATGATTCGACATAACCTTTTATGATTAACCTTTTATGCAATAATCCTTAAGTCCTTTATCTCTGGATTGGACACAAGTCATGGAATAGTCACACTTGTATAGTCCATTCCATGTTCCTTGATATTTTAAGCAGACTACGATATACAAATAAGTATGACATCTCATATCAACTTATTTGAGCATGGCCATGCATTTCTAGTCACATTTAATCAAGTGGCCTAAAATATTACTCCCATTATGTAGGAGGGACTTATTCTATATCGACCAACCATATCCCTCTACATCGATTGTGGTATATCCAACACCAGCCTTTATAGAACAACCAGTTACGGTGTATGTTTGACTGTATCAAAATATACTACTCACGATGTTGGGATTATGATGATCTCAAGTCTGAGGATCATATACATATTAATCACTATGAGTAATGTCATGACAATCACATAATAATCCAAGAAACATACTCATAATGGGTCAGTCTAATATGTTGTTCTCTAACACACATATTCATGCATCGATTCTGATATTTCATATCAATGATAACTCTTTATCATCAATCAACTACATGTTAGTCTTAATGCATTATTGTTGTCCTATCCAACAATAATACTTGACTAAGGATCTTTTAAGAATAATTATATTATTCTTAGGACATTATTAGAAAACAGTTTATTTATACACACAGAAAAGAAACTGAAATAATAATGGTAATGCCTTATATTAATAAACATGATAAATCAAGTATGTTATTACAACCATCTCGTGATTGATCTTTGGGCATACTCTAACCTTCGAAGTTGCCCCAAGCATTGGATTCCTAGGCACTTGTCGTGGCCTCTTCATATGACGTTGCCTACCCTTCACCTCTTCTATTAGTATATATGGCTTGCTATGGTGTCTAAACCATGATATGTACTTCGAATCGCGGGCTAATTCCCAAGTGATAATGGGTTTGTGATTAGGTAAAAAGTCACACCTATGGTTCCAAATGTTGATATATTCCACGTGGAATATAAACCAATTGATAAGTGATAAAAGTAACATATTTTAATCTCGTTCTTAATGCATTTTTGGATGATTATTTATGCAAATTGGTGAATTTTATGCTCCTAATCTTTTAAATTCATGTTTCTATACTTAGGAGAGAATTTGGGAGCTAAAGAGCAAAAATTCTAACATTTGGAGCAAATTTCAGGAGCCACACGGGTTGAGCCTTCTCATACGAGCTGGACACACGGCCGTGTGAGCCACACCGGCTGGACACACGACCATGTGTCAGACCATGTCGATTTCGTAATTCACATCCCAAACACTGGAATAACATAATTTTTAGGCTTTCCGGGCATTTTAAAGTCTATAAATACCAAATAGAATAAGAGAAAAAGGAGCCATCAGAGAATATTGAAGAAAATAACTTGAAGAACACCATTGGAGCCAACTCTGAAGTAGATTTCCTTTAAGATTGAAGACCTTCTTCTAATTTCTTTTGAAGTTTTTATGAGTTTCTTTATTTCTTGTGGTTATTCTATCTTTAAGATGTTTTTATTAACAATTATGAACTAATTCCTTGGATACCTAGGGAAGATAAACCATATGTATGTGATAAATACTTTATTCTTGTTCTCAGTTATCTGTGCTTATCTCTTGTTTTAATATTTATGGTATATTAATTCATGTTTTATGTGCTTAAATTAGAGGAGGAAAAGTCCCTGTTTAAGAGTAGATCTAATAATTGAGCGGAGTTGCATGCAATCCTTAAAATAGGACGACATAAATCTACCAGATTAGATTCAAATCTAATAGGAGAATCCATAGATCGACTTAATGCGACAATAGGGGTTTTAATTAGAAAGAAGTTTCAATTAATCAACCTAGAGTCAGTTGCTCTTACTCTCGAAAGAGATATTAGCATAATTTAGGGATTTCTACGGATCAAGATACCAAGTGAATAAATTGTTTAATTCATATTAATAATAATAGGTGAAGCCTAGGTGGATTCTTTCCTGAGTATTTTTTCTCTTATTGTATATTATTCAATTATTTTCCTAATTTATTCTCTGTTGAGTTCTTTAGTTAAATTAATTTAGTAATTTTAGTTTAAACCAATCACTCCAATTTGTCGGCTAAATAATAGGAAAACAATAATTACTAGTACTTTTAGTACTCGTGGATACGATATCTTTACCCACTATAGCTATACTATTTATTGATATGTGCACTTGCCTTTGTCGTTTTTTTTGTTAGTCTCAAGACACATCAAGTTTTTGGAGCCGTTGTCGGGGAATGAAATATTAGGAAAACTTTATTTCTATTAATTTATCCATTTTTATTTTATTTCATTTTTATATTTTTTTTAATTTAATTTTTACATTTTAATTTTTCTTTTGTTTGCTTCTGATAGGTTCTTTTGGTTTATGACTATAGGAAACTCGTCTGGACCATTACTTTTTTTATAGTGAAATTGAAAGTACTGCTCATAGAAATTGTAGAGAGGTTAGATAAGTAAGGCAAAGTCAACTGAATATAGTAGACGAACAAGAGGACAACAATATTACTAAGGATATGGGTGATAATCAGAATATTCAGCTACCTCCTATAGATCTTATTCCTTGTACTATGTACAATTATTGCAAGCCAACTCTGATTGAGACTGAATCGAGCATTGTGAGACCTACTATTGCTGCAAACAATTTCGACCTCAAGTTGAACACTATTCAGATGGTACAACAGTATGTTCTGTTCGATGGTTTGCAAGATGAACACCCCAATACTCATTTGGCTAATTTTCTTGAGATTTACAACACTTTCAAGATTAATGGCATCGCTCATGACGCCATTCACTTACGATTGATCTCATTCTCGTTGAGAAGCAAGGAAAAACAGTGGTTAAATTCTTTACCACGTGGTTCTATCACAACATGGGCACAAATGACTGAAATTTTTTTGTTAAAATATTTTCCACCAGCTAAAATAGCTAAGTTGAGGAATAACATCTCTCCTTTTGTTCAACTTGATATTGAGACTCTTTATTACACATTGGAGAGATTTAAGGATTTATTGAGAAGGTGTTCTCACCATGGACTACCTTTATGGCTCCAAGTTCAAACTTTTTACATTGGTTTGAACCCCTCGACTAGACAGATGATTGATGCAGCAGTTGGCGGAACTTTAAATAACAAAACACCTAAAGTAGATCAAGAATTCATTGAGGATATGGCACTAAATAATTATCAGCAGCAAGTTACGAGGGTGAAACCTATCAAGGCAGCAAGAGTTTTTAATCTTGATGCAGTTTCTATGTTGGCTAATTAGGTTGAAGCTCTTGGTAAGAAAATTGATAGTTTGAATCTTTCTAAACAGGTAAATCCAGTGATGCAGTATGATGCGAATGGAATGGGGATGCTTAATTCAGAATTTCCACCCTTTATGTCTAATATGGAGCATTAGCAAGTTGACTTTATGGTAATAATTCTAGATCTCAAAAAAACCCCTATAGTAATACATATAATACAGGATAGAGGAACTATCCACATTTTTCATGGGGTAGTCAAGGAAATCAAAGATCACAACCCCCTCTAGGCTTTCAACAACTTTATCAGTAAGAGAAGAAGTCTAACCTTGAAGAGATGTTGGAAAAATTTATTTCGGTGTCAGAGACTCATTTTCAAAACACCAAGACAGCTTTGAAAAATCAGCAAGCATCAATTCATAGGCTCGAAAATTAGATTGGGCAACTTGCTAAATTGGTTTCAGAAAGACAGAAAGGTAGTTTACCTAGTAACACCAAACCTAACCCAAATGAGCATGTGAAAACAGTTACATTGAGGAATGGGAAACTATTGGCTGAACTCAAAAAGAAGCTGCAATAAGAAACTGATAAGATAATTGATAAGGGGGTAAAACCCAAAGAAATTCAGACACCAGTGCTTAAAGAATATAAACCACCTATCTCATATCTAGCAAAGTTGAAGAAAGACTGCATGGATGAACAATTTGGTAAATTTCTTAAACTTTTTAAACAATTTCATATTAACTTACCTTTTCTTGAAGCTATTTCATAGATGCCCACATATGAAAAATTTTTAAAGGAAATATTAAAAAATAAAAGGAAGTTTGAAGAGCTATCCACTGTGGAATTCAACGATGAGTGTTCAGCCATTCTCCAAAATAAATTGCCAACTAAGCTGAAAGATCCAAGAAGTTTTACTATTCCCTATTGTATAGGTAGTTTAAACATTGAGAAAGTATTAGCAAATTTAGGTGCTAGCATTAATTTGATGCCTTATAAAATGTTCAAGCAAGTTGGTCTTAAGGAATCAAAACCCACTAGGATGAGTATTCAATTGACTGATAGATCTGTTAAATATCCTAAGGGTATTATTGAAGATGTACTTGTGAAGGTAGATAAATTCATATTTACTGTTGATTTTGTTGTGCTTGACATGGATGAGAATGTTGAGGTGCCTTTAATTTTAGGTTTCCCCTTTTTCGCCACTACTAAGGCTATTATTTATGTGGGTAATGATAAACTTGTGCTTAAGGTAGGTGATGAGGAGATCATTTTTCAAATTTATGATGCCATGCGATTCTCTAGAGAACAAGATGATTTATGTTATTTTATTGATTCTATTGATCACGCTATTAAAGATTTATTGCACGAAATTATTCATAAGGACACGTTGGAACTATGTTTTGCTCAAGGAAAGGATATGGATGGTGATAATGCTGTGATAAGTGAGACAAAAATTAATTTAGATACTAATGAGTCTTCATTGAGGCAAAAAATTATAAGGACATTGAGGTAAACAAGGAATTGAAATTGAAACTCTCTATTGAAGAACCTCACAAATTGAAACTGAAGCAATTACCAAATCATTTGAAGTATGCATTTCTTGAAAATAATTCTACATTACCAGTAATTATTGTTCAGATTTAAAGCCGAATGAGAAAGATAAGTTATTGCAAGTGATAAAGGAACATAAAAGAGCTATAGCCTAGAAGATTTCTGAAATTAGAGGGATCAGTCCTTCTTTTTACACCCATAAAATTTTAATGGAAGATGAGTACAAACCATGTGTGCAAACTTAAAGGAGGTTAAATTCCAACATGAAGAAAGTTGTTAAGGCTGAGGTTATTAAACTTCTAGATGCTGGAGTTATTTATCCTATTTCTGATAGTACTTGGGTGAGTTCTGTGCAGGTTGTTCCTAAGAAAGAAGGCATGACTGTTGTGACCAATGAGAAGAACGAGTTGATTCCAACGAGAATAGTCACGGGATAAAGAGTTTGTACTGACTATAGGAAGTTGAACAATGCCACAAGGAAAGACCATTTTCCTCTACCATTTATAGATCAAATGTTAGAGAGATTATCTGGTCACATGAATTATTACTTTCTAGATAGACTTTCTAGCTACTTCTAAATCTCGAGGATCAAGAAAAAATGACATTTACATGTCCATATGGTACGTTTGCTTATCAAATAATGCCTTTTGGGTTATGTAATGCTCATGCTACTTTTCAACGTTGCATGTTAGCCATCTTTGATGAACTTGTAGAAGATATTATTGAGGTATTTATGGACGACTTCTCGGTATTCAGTAATTCTTTCCATCTTTTCCTTAAAAATTTAAAAAGAGTTTTAATGAGATATGAGGAAACAAACCTTGTGCTTAATTTGGAAAAATATCACTTCATGGTTCAAGAAGGGATTAAGTTGGGCAATAAAATTTCTAGTAAAGAGATTGAGATTGATAAAGCAAAAATTGAAACCATCAAAAAATTACCTCCCCCTTAATTCAGTTAAGGCTATTCGAAGTTTCTTAGGACATGTTAGGTTCTATAGAAGGTTTATTAAAGATTTTTCTAAAATAGCTAAGCCTTTAACTAATTGCTAGAAAGAGATGTGTCATTAGATTTTTGTTAGGAATGCTTAGAAGCATTTAATGTTCTGAAGGAAAAATTAATTAATTCCCCGATTGTGGTTGCACCTGACTGGAATTTACCCTTTGAACTAATGTATGATACGAGTAATTTTGTTGTAGGTGCAGTTCTTGGACAGTGAAAAGACAAGCATTTTCAGCCTATCTATTATGCTAGCAAGACTTTGACAAATGCACAAGAAAATTACACTACTACAGAAAAAGAATTACTAGTTGTAGTTTTTGCGTTTGATAAATTTATACCGTATTTAATATCGTCTAAAGTTGTTTACACTGGCCATCCACTCTTCGCTAACTAAATCGGATGCAAAACCTCAACTTATACAGTGGATTTTATTATTGCAAGAATTCAATTTGAAAATCCAAGATAAGAAAATAGCTGAAAATCTTGCAGTAGATCACCTTTCAAGACTCAAGAATCCCCATCTCAAGGAGCTTAATGAGAACAAGATAAATGGATCGTTTCTTGAAGAATGACTCTTTGTTGTAACCGATTCTGAATTCCCTTGGTTTGTGGATATCGTGAATTATTTGGTTGCTAACATTCTACCAAAAGGGTTGACGCATCATCAAAAAAAGCGATTCTTTGCCAATGTGAAAAATTATTTTTGGAAGGATCTTTTTCTTTTTCGTGTATGTGCAAATCAAGTAATTCGAAAGTGTGTTACAAAATCAGAAGTGAATAAAACTTTAGAACATTGCCACTCGAGATTGACAGAAAGACATTACAGTGGGATTAGGACAGCACATAAAACACTTGAATCAAGTTTTAATTGGCCCACACTGTTTAAGGATGCTAATAGGTAAATTGCTTCTTGTGATAGATGCCAGAGAATAGGTAATATTTCTAAACGTGATGAAATGTCTCAAACTTATACTTTCGTGTGAAATTTTTGACATCTGAGGAATTGATTTCACGGGACCATTTCCTAGATCTTACGGTAATAAATACATACTAGTAGCAATTGATTATATGTCAAAATGGATAGAAGCTCAAGCTTTACCTACTAATGATGCTAGGGTGGTAATTCGATTTCTTAAGAAGCTCTTCTCTCAATTTGGAACACCTAGAGCGATTATTAGTGATAGGGATGCACATTTTTGTAACACTCAATTTGATAAGAACCATAAGAAATATGGAGTACATTATAGAATAGCTAACTCTTATCACCCTCCAACTAGTGGTCAAGTTGAAGTTGCGAATCGCGAACTCAAACACATCCTAGAAAAAACTGTAGAGTTAAATAGAAAGGACTGGGCTTTAAAAGTAGATAATGTTTTATGGGCTTATAGGACTACACATAAAACACCCATAGGAACATCTCCTTACAGACTTGTTTATGGGAAGAGTTCCCATTTGCCGCTTGAACTTGAACACAAAGCATTTTGGGCAATAAAATTTCTAAACTACAACCCTAAACTTGCAGGAGAGAAGAGATTGTTATAGCTAAATGAGTTAGATGAGTGGCAAGCTAATGCTTACGAGAACTCAAGACTGTATAAAGAAGCGACAAAGCGACGCCACGACGCTTGTTTGAAATAGCCTAAGCAATTTACCGTTGGGGATTGTGTCATTTTATACAATTCAAAGCTCAATTTTTTTCCCAGAAAGCTAAAATCAAGATGGTCAGGCCCATTCGTGGTACAAACCATTCTCCCATATGGTGCAATAGAGGTAACACATCCTGCATATGGTTCATTCAAGGTAAACGGACATTGACTCAAATTTTATAGTGGTTATGGTTTTAAAAATGATAGAGAGGAGTTTTGGCTCCAAGATCCGAACTAACCGTACGCATACAAGGTAAACTTGAGCCTAGACTCTAAATAAGCACTTCTCGGGAGGCAACCCGAGTGTTTAAATTTTGTTAATTCTTTTAATTTTATTGAATTGTAATTTAAAATTAATTAAATTAAATTTAAAAAAAAAGTTTTGAACCACACAGCCGGGATATACGAGTGTGTCCCAAGTCGTGTGCACAATGGGGTAATCTATAGTGAGTTACACGGTTTGAAGACATGGTCGTGTAGGTTACACGGCCTGGACAAACGGGCATGTCCTGGGACTTGATTTTCTCAATTTCAATTATTACATGACTTGGCGACACGGTCGTCCGACACACACGGCTGGACACACGGACATGTCCAAGGCCGTGTGAATGTTGGAGTTGATTTTTCAAATTTAATTACAAGTTAATGAGTTGCACGAGCCACAGACACGGTCGTGTACGAGATACGGTCTCGGACACAGGTGTGGGAGAAGTGAATGAAGATCACACATGGCCTGGTACATGGATGTGTGTGACACACGGGCATGTCTAAGGCTATGTAACCACTAGTAAATCACACACAAGTTGAGGAAACATGACACAGGCCTGTGACACTGTCGTGTGGCCCAACACAGGTCTTTACACAACTGTTTCCCCCTTTCTAACCCAGAAACCCTAATTTTTTATACTTTGTATTCTTCCTCCCAACCCTTCAAAAAACCCTAGCCATCGTTTTCCCCTTTCCTTACCATTCCGGCCACCATCGCACATCTCCTTTTTCCTCTCCCTTCATCGTCCATTCTGTGAACCACAAACCCTTTCCCCTTTTCCCTTCCTTCTTCTTTTCTTTTTTTTTCACGACCAAGCCCATCGTCGTTTGTCCCTCATCGCGCCTCTACGTCTTGTACCACAACTACAAACACCTCCCTCCCCTTCTTCCTTCCACCTCGTCCCCTCATCGACCCGATCTCTTTTTCCCTTCTCCCCGTCACCAACCTATTATCATTATCGCCCGTCTTACCATTTTAGGAGCCCTATGCCTCGTCGACCGACCCTCATCCACCATTTGGCCCCTCCCCTATTATTATTTTATTTTATTTATTATTTATTATTTATTATTTTTATTATTACTGTTATTACTAGTGTAATAGGCCCAATTTGCCCGGCCCGTAATAAAAAAATATAAACCAAACAAATTAATAACAGTCCAAAATAGTCTAGTTACACGGCCCAGTAAACTAAACCCATTAACCCCAGCCCTAAATTACCAGCCCGATGGCCCAAAACAAAGATTAACAAAAAGGTGAAACCCTAGCATCAGCCCCAACCAGCGCCGCAATCACTAGGCCTTCTCCTCGCACGTGTTGCGCCTGCACTCGTGTAGCCGCTCCACGCCAGCCTCTGTGCTCATGCAAGCCTCTGTACGCAGACATCCGTGCCTCCGTACGACTATAGTACCTGCAACAAATACGACAAATGAGCCACAAGAAAAAATAACAAGCAAAAATAGCGAAAAGGAGAACAGAAAAGAAAAATTTTGTATTATTTTTTTCTTTTTATTTTTAGGTTATGAAAACCCAAAGATGTACTCGAAAAAGGGGGTCACGCATATTGTATAACAAAAACACAGAATCAATAAAAAACGAAAAAAATTGAAAGAAAAAGGTGATTTTCATATTTTATTTTGAAACTTTTCTCTCGATTCTTGGTTTCTTTCTTTCAATCTTAGATTTATTTTTCTTTTGATTTGCTATTTAAGAGAGAAAACAGAAGGTGAGTGATTTTACTTGAGGGGAATCGTTGTTTGCTCTGTTGTGATCGGAGTCGAACGACGGTTCAAAAGATCGAAAGAACTCCCTTTTCTGAGTGGCACAACTTCGAAAGGGAAAAGGGGAGCCTTTTTTTCTTTCGTTTTTTTCTTCTGATGGTTTAAAAGGGGAAATCAGATATTAGGGATTTTTAGGGTTTTGTTTTCAGTTTTTGCAAGTGTAATAAACGGCGCCGTATTGTCCATTGCCCAGCAACCCGCGAGCGACCCGCCTCGCTCCATGAGGGATCCGCGCTTCATTGGTTAAATGGGTTATTCATCCCTCCGGTCCCTCCGCGTTGGAAATGTGTTCCAATTCGGTCCGTGTCAAGGCGCTGCATTTTGAGGGAAGGGAATATTTCCCATTCGGTCCTCATGTTATTCGCGCGTCACGTTTTTCCCCTCTATTTTGATTTATTTTCGTTTTTCTTCTTCCGGTTCTGTTTTGATTTTAATTTAATCCTTTACTTTGTTTGAGCTTGTTTGTTTCATATTTTATTTAATTATTTGCTACTATATTATTCTTGACATATTTAATTTCAATCCTTTTTTGTTTATATCCCATGTTTTATTGCAATTTCAAGTCGATCTTTACCTTGATTTAAACTGTTCTAATACATGCCATAATTTCTTTATTTTTTCCATTATTTCATCTATTCATTTTTAAACTTTTAGTATAATACGTGTTTTAGTATATATATATTATCTTTTTATTTTTTTCTTTTTAATTCGTTTTTTTTTGTTTTGTAAATATTTTATATAATATTATTGATATTAAATTATGCTTAATCTATATATTATTGGTCTATTAATTATTAATGTTAAGTTTTCTTTTAAATATGTTCATATATATATTTATATTAAGTTTTCCACTCAGTATTTATTATTCTCCTAAATTAATATATGAATATAACTTTATGTATTTTGATATAATATTTATTTTAAAATTATTGGGCTACTGTTATTTTATGACGTATTTGTCTTTAATTGTATTTTTTTTCAAATTTTCATGTATATATTACTTATTTCAAACCTTTTAATATATAATTTCCCTTCTTTCATGATTGCTTTTTGTTGTTTATTTAGAAACTTGTCACATTTTATTTAATTTGCTTGTTACCTTTATAAGATTGACTTTTTAATTCATTTTACTTGCTAGTATGGATGTAAGTATTTGCATAATATAGGATATAAAATTGTTGCTCTTATGTTTATAATATTGTTTATTCGTGTATATTGAATCTTTGTTATGCATTTGCGTATGCTTTAGTGTATGAATTATTATTTCGCGTTGTACGTTATTATTCAATCATTTTTTTTAAAAGATCACAAATGTCAAAGTTATCTCATGCAAAAGTTTTCAAAAATCTTCAAAATACTCGAAGTTTGGAATCCTCGAGACAATTGAGCCCTAAGGTATTGGGTTCCAATTTTTTCTCGTCGAATCTAAATAATTGAAATATTTCCAAACATACAAAAATTTTAAATAAAAACCCATTCTCGGGAATTCAACCTGTTGTGTCCTAACGCATTGGATATGACATGTTATTTTCTCGAAACGAGAATTTTAAAAATAAAGGCAATGTTCGATATTTAGGAATTTTATGAAAACGAACCCTAACTTACTGGGTTTTGATTTTCTCATTTGACCCAAATAATCGGATATCCTTCTCAAAACGCATAGGTTTTAAAAATCAAAGGATAAGCTTAATTTTGAAGATTTGAAACGTTGCACTCTAACTTACTGAGTGTAACAATTTATTTCTTTAAAATAAACGAGTCTTATCATCTAATTCATTTTACTCAAATTTTCTTTTCAAAGGATCATATTTTAAAATCTTTTCAAAATTTCGATACTAAGACATTAAACAATCGATTCGGTACCAATTTTGGGCGTTACGAGGGTGCTAACCCTTCCTCGTGCGTAACCGACTCCCGAACCTGTTTTTTCAAATTTCGCAGCCCAAAATCATTTTCAATGTAAGCCGATCACACCTCAATAAAAGATCGGTGGCGACTCTCATTTCTATTTTCAAAATCGATCCGTTTTTCAAATTTAAAAAAAATGGTGTCGACAACTAGTTTGTTATTATTATTATTATTATTATTATTATTATTATTATTATTATTAGGTTTCATATTATTATTATGCTTAGTATAATTTTATTCTTACTTTATTGTTTATTCTTTTTATTTTCTTTGGTGAGGTTTGTTTTTCCTTTAATCCTTCTTATAATTGTATTAGTACTCATAGTTTCATAGTTTTAGTTTCATATTATTAGGATTTATTCTTTTATTCTGTTTAGTTTTTGTTTTTCCCTTGTCATCTTAGGAATAGTTTCTCGCTCTATTAGTATTATATCTTGGTTTTCGTACTATAATTATTCGATGTCGATTGGTGGTGCGTACTTTACTATTTCTCTGATATTAGGTTGTTATCCTTTCTTTCAGGGACATAATGACAAACACGCGACGTAAGACTAAGACTGCCAATGCATGCCATTCATGTCTACGATTTTCACAGGGTCCTCAGGAGGACCTTTATTATCATCTGCGGTAGCGACCATTGGGATTAGGCCATTGTATTGATTAGGCGCCTTGGAGCAGATTCACTTAGCTGATAGAGTTTGCGCACTGATTACTACAAATCCATTGGACCGTTTCTTCTCCATCATCGAGCCCACCTACTTGGAGATTACCCTCGAGTTATGTTTGACATTCATTCTACAGCACGTGATGTTGATCCACGATGAGCCGTGCACTATTTCTTTCAGACTCGACAGTACGATGTATCATCTGAGCGTCCCAGACTTTGGAGTTGTCCTAAGGCTCTATATTGAGGAGTTAATAAGTGCCGAGGGGTTCCTAACCTTATTACAACACATCTATTATTTATCATCTCTAAGCTGGACAAAGCTTACTGCGAGTACGACGCCCTATGACCCGAGTCGGTCGAAGGCGACTTCACTTCCTCCAGCCTTCCGCTATATCCATGCCATATTGGCCCACACATTGACTGGTCGGAGGGAGAGCACCGGGTTCGTTGGTATATTCGATGCTTACTTCCTTAGGAGCATGACGATGGGATGCACTTTCGATTTTGCTTACTTCATTGCCCTTGTTTGCCGCCATCAGACAGAGCATAGTAGGAAGGGTCCTATCTACTTAGGCCCTTACGTGACTCGTCTTGTATGACATTTTGGTCTCCTCGACACTCCAAAGCAGTCCTCTTTTGCACTAGTTGGACAGATGACCCCGTAGAGGTAATCGAGTATGAGTCATATGAGGATGATCGAGCAACTGCATGGAGTGGGTCCTCCTTAATACAGATTATCTCATTCTGATCCTCTGGATGAGCATGAGGACTTAACTGATGATGTCCCTCTCCACCATGAGGATCTACCTCATACTCCACTTCCGAGTCACCCCACTACTGCCTCTGCTGCCACCCTAGTGGACCTTTCTGAGTGGTTCACTTGTTTTGAGCAGCACTGTTTTGAGCAGTTCGACAGTATTGATGCAACTTTACAGCAAATCTGTCAACATCTCCACATTTCTTCTACAGTGCCGACACCTCACGATCTCGATGCCTCTCACGATGAAGATCACTAATCTTATTTATTTCTTTTCTTTTCTTTTCAGTTTTATTTTTATTTTTATTTTGTTTTTAGTTGTTTTATTTTTATTTTTTAGACTTCTTTCTTTTATCTTCTTTCGAACTATGTTTTTATTTTTATGGTTGTTTCTAATTGAGTTGTAACATCTTAATCTTTTTCATTATTTATGTTTATTTTCTTATTAGTTTTCTCAGAACCATGCACTACATTTAGATTTACCTATAATTTCAGTTTTCACTATTCTGACAATTTCGTCCATATTCAGGGTAGTTTTAGTTTTCTCTCTCTTATGATATTCTGCTTATCCTGTCATTATATTTGTTTGTACATTAAAGACAATTTACATCTTAAGTTTGGAGAGGATATTTATATAATTACTAGAAAATCTCTGAATTATGTGTTGTGTTTAAGTGCTTTTCTCATACTTCCATTAGAGTGAATCATTTTCGAGTTGAGATTCTTATTGATGTTGTTTTGGATTAATTATTCGATATTTGTGCATTGGTTGACTTAAACTTTAAGACATGAGAGAGTCAAGCATGATAAGTTATTTTTCAGAAATAAAAAATTTTAGGTTGTTTCCCCAAATTAAGGTATTATCCTTAAGTTTTAAATTTGCAACTTTGAAATCAAAACCATGATTTTTTGTGAGGTTCTGAGCCTATAGAGCATAAATTTTTCATCCTCATTTTATTATTGGTTATGAGTGTGTCAACTTGATTTCCTATTCTAGAACTTGCTTCGATTATGCATGTTAAGATCACACCATTGATTTGATATATTGAGATGATAGAGGCACTTAGGTTTTAACCCACTTAACCTATAAAAAGCCTACCTATTGAATTAACCCTTAGTGAACCCCATTGAGCCTAACACACTTTTTCTTGATTAACCCATTAATGTTAACCCATAACTCATTTTTTCATTGTGACTTTTCCCATTTATTGACTCCCTTTTTATCGAGATTTGACTTGGTTAGTTGCTTTAACTATGTTCCTTTGTTTGAATTGCTGAATCTTTTATTGTTCTCTGTTGAAAAAATAGAAAAAAAAATTATTGATTGAGCTTGAACAATTAATTTCTTATTTTGTCGAGAAGCTTGTTTTTATTCTTGAATAATCTTGATTGATATATTTTCTTTTAATTTAGCATTTGATTATTTTTTCTAGTTTGGTAATTTATCAACTCAATCTTGATTATAACCAACTTTTCTGGCCTTTTTCCACACCCTTAACCTAAGCCTCATTACAACCTCCTAAAAACATTTTAATTGGTGTGTCATATCATTTTATAGTGGCAGAGATTTGATTTTCAAGTAAGCTTATGGTAATGACATTTCTTGTTCGACTGTTGAGTGCATATTTCTTGAACCTTAAACACTTTGAGTGCTTTGAGTGAATCTTTAGTAAGGATCTCAATTCTTGTTGATTGTGAATTAAAAGGTAATTACTTAAATAAGGGGAGACACCTATGTTTTCATGCTTTAAAATTTTTGGCTTGGATAGTTTGAATCTTTAGTGCCCTTTTAGTTGAATTGCCAATGCATGACTGTTTGCAAATTATTTTGAGACAATATTGATGAGAATTACAAGTTAAGAAAGATTAACTTTAATGTGAGTTTAGGATTTTGCTTGAGGACAAGCAAATGCTTAAGTTTGGGGATATTTGATAAGTGATAAAAGTAACATATTTTAATCCCATTCTTAATGCGTTTTTGGATGATTATTTATGCAAATTGGTAGATTTTATGCTCTTAATCCTTTAAATTCATGTTTTTATACTTAGAAGAGCATTTGGGAGCTAAAGGAGCAAAAATCAAACATTTGGAGCAGATTTCAAGAGCCACATGGGCTGGGCCTTCCCACATGGCTAGATACATGGTCGTGTGAGCCACACGGGCTAGACACATGGCCATGTGCCAGACCATGTCGATTTTGCAATTCACATCCCAAACACGTAAAAAAACACAATTTTTAGGGTTTCTGGGCATTCTAAAGTCTATAAATACCAAATAGAAGAAGAGAAAAGGGAGTCATTAGAGAATATTGAAGAAAACAACTCGAAGAACACCATTGGAGCCAAATCTTAAGCAGATTTCCATCAAGATTGAAGAGCTCCTTCTAATTTCTTTTGAAATTTTTGTGAGTTTCTTTATTTCCTATGGTTATTCTGTTTTTAAGATGTTTTTATTCACAATTATGAACTAATTCCCTGGATACCTAGGGAAGATGACCCACATGATGAATTCTATTATTTGATTTATGTTTTACACGATAAATACTTGATTCTTGTTCTCAGTTATGTGTGCTTATCTCTTGATTTAATATTTCTAGGATATTAATTCATGTTTTATGTGCTTAAATCAAATGAGGAAAAGTTCTTGTTTAAGAGTAGATCTAGCATAATTGAGTGGAGTTGCATGCAATCCTAGAAATAGGACGACATAAATCTACTGGATTAGAGTCAAATCTAATAGGGGAATCCATAGATCGGGTTAATGTGACGATAGGAGTTTTAATTAGAAAGAAGTTCCAATTAATCAGCCTAGAGTTAGTTGCTCTTACTCTCAAAAGAGATATTAGCATAATTTAGGGATTTCTACGAATCAAGATACCAAGTGAAAAAATCATTTAATTCAGATTCATAATAATAGATGAAGTTTAGGTAGATTTTTTCCTATGTATTGTTTCTCTTATTATATATTATTCAATTATTTTCCTGGTTTATTCTCTGTTAATTTCTTTAGTTAAATTAATTTAGTAATTTTAGTTTAAACCAATCACTCCAATTTGTCGGCTAAATAATAGGAAAACGGTGATTACTAGTACTTTTAGTCCTCATGGATACGATATCCTTACTCACTATAGTTATAATATTTATCAATAGGTGCACTTGCCTTTATCGTATTTTTAGTTAGTCTCGAGACATATATATTTCGCATGGAATGTAACCCAATTTTCATTGATTCACTCTCGCAAGTTGATATGGTACAGATCGTCGATGTATTTGGGGTGTCAGCAGAATCGCTTGCCTAAACTCAAATTGTTGCATAACTCTATCTGATTCGTGCATCTCCACCGTAGCGTACACTACCAAGGCACCTTCACCAAAAATTCACCAAGGATTCACCAAGAATTCGGACGAGATGCATGCTTGAATTCTCGGATCATAGTATTAAGTCCATTCAAAATATATTAAAATAATAATAAGTTTCATTATATATTTTCTATTAATTTTTAAATCAACTACGTTAATATTATATAATTAAAATTTTAAAAATACATACCTCCGCTTCCAATCATTGATCTAACAGAAAACATATATCTTGAAGCTCCTTCGATAGTTCCACATAACTCGGCCTATGGTTCCACCTATTGAAATAATATGTTAACACAATAAATTAAATTTTAAATTATTTTATTATGGTAAATATATTATCTAATGAATTTTACCTTGTTACGAGTGGAAATGTATAAGGGTGTCCACTCGAGGACGTAAAAAAGGCAGTCGGTACCACACCCATTATTGCAGTAGTAGCATGCAACCACTAATTTTTAATTTTCTATGGTTGCATTGCTTGACACATCTCCTAGTATAAAGTCGCCAACACGGCTGACCCTCAACTAAGTTCGCCCGCTTCTCTAAAGTTCACAAGTTTTAGAAGCCACCTTAAATGGACAAGATTTCATGATTTATCGAGCATTAGGAGACCCCCGGTGATCATAATGATGTACACCCGAGCGTGTTGTTCTCTTTCAACTTCACTTGATTCCACATTGAGCCCACCAAAATTTCTTTTCAACCAATTCATATCTATTATAGCTCCATAAATCATGTCCAGAACCTTCCCTAAAAGTTGCTCAGATACATCTCTCCAATCGACTGCGACAACTGACTCAATCACTGCCAGCCTATCCACCGATAACTCGAGCTATAACAACACGTCCTCGAGTGTGGTAGTACATTCACTGCATTGAAGATGTAATGTGTACGTCTCGGGTCTTTATGTTTCCACCAACACGCTTACAAGTGTGGGGTCCAATTTACACCCCCTACCCATATGGGCCACATGCAAAAATCCCACATCCCTCAAGTATGGTTTTATCAAAGACGATGAAGGAACAAGTAGATTACGAATATACGTCCCCAAAATCCGATCTTCCGACTATATATAAAAAAACATACAAAATATTAAATTTTAGTATAACAACAAAATATTTAAATTAAATTAGATTAAATATAATAAAAAATTTACCATTTGCAATTGATAAACCGAAATGTGCTTTTCATCCAAACGAATTAGAGATTTTGCCATTACTAATTTCAATAAATATGAAAAAAAATTGTAATATAAAATTAATTTTTAGAAAACTTAACAAAATTTTAATAAAAAAAAGAGAGAGAGTTGAGAGAGAAATAAAAATTGAGTGAGAATCAATAGGAAATTGAGAGAAATTTAAAAGAGATTTGAGAGAGAATTGTGAATATGAGAGAGAGTTAAGTTGAGATTGAATTGAAAAAAAAATAAGAATTAGGGGCTTTATATGGGGGAGAAAAAAGAGATGTTAGGGGGGTTAAAGGGCATTGAAATAGCCATTGGGTTTTTTACCGTTAGGGTAGGGTAGCCGTTATAGAAAATGCTCCAATCCGCTGAAAACGCTTCTAGCTGAAAGCACTTTCTTACTAATCCGCTACCTAATTCGGTAATTTAAAAAAAACAACATTTTTAGGTATTTTTGCTCTTAAATAATATAATTATTTTAGTTACATAAAAATATTTTTATAATTTTTTTAACTAAGTTGACTAAAGTGAGGAGAACTCATGAAAAGGGTTAAATAATCAATATATTGTGTGTATATATATAGTTGAAGCTATATAGCCGCTGAGGTGCGGGAGCCGTTGGGTTTTTTACCGTTGGGGTGGGGTAGCCGTTATGGAAAACGCTTATAGCTGGAAGCGTTTTCCTGTTAATTCGTTACCTAATTCGGTAAATTTTGAAAAAAAATCGATCTAATTCAGTGATTTTTGAAAAAAAATTGGATATTTTTACTCTTAAATAATATAATTATTTTTATAATTTTTTATTAACTGAGTTTATCACAGTGAGGATAACTCATGAAAAGGGTTAAATAATTAATATAGCGTGTATATATACAGTTGAAGCTATATAGCAAAAAAAAAGCAGTGAAAAGAGAAGCAAAGTGAAAACAGGCATGGGAAGATCTCCTTGTTGTGATAAAGTTGGCATCAAGAAAGGTCCATGGACCCCTGAGGAAGACATCCTTCTTGTTTCTTACGTCCAAGAACACGGACCTGGGAATTGGAGATTAGTGCCCACTAACACTGGTATTACCATTTTATTTCATCTTATGTGTTGAAGAATCTTAAACTTTGTCAGCTCAATAAAAAATGGGAGTTTCATACTTTTGGATGCTTAAATTTTAAAAGGGTTGCAGAGATGCAGCAAAAGTTGCAGGCTTCGATGGACAAACTATCTGAGACCAGGAATCAAGAGAGGGAACTTTACACCTCATGAAGAAGGGATGATTATTCATTTGCAAGCTTTATTGGGTAACAAGTAATCTTCAACCATCTTCTTCGTTTTCTTGTAGAAAAACACTTTCAATTCATTGGGTTAATCTCAGACTCAGATTATCTAATTCGGCAATTTTATTTTATTCTTCCACTTAGATGGGCAGCCATTGCTTCATATTTACCACAAAGAACAGATAATGATGTAAAGAACTACTGGAACACCCACTTGAAGAAGAAGCTAAAGAAGTTTCAGCCAGCTATGGAACTCCCCCAAATGGCTCAGGCTTGCTTGAATAAAACCCTAGCTACTGGTTCAAGTTCAACCATTGCTACATATGCTTCAAGCACTGAGATATTTCTCGTCTTCTTCAAGGTTGGATGAGAGCGTCACCAAATATTTGCAGTAATCAGAGTGCCATAATTCTCCAAACCCAGCCGAAAGATGAAAGTGGAGGTGGTGATTTGATGTCGAACGAACATTTTGAGTCCATTTTATGGTTTGAGAACATGAATAATGTTGCCTGGGAGAAATCCACTTGTGGTTCTACTACTTCAAAGGGTGGTTTTCAAGATTCTGGGAATGATGATCAGTTCAGTGTTGAAATTACCCAAGAAATGAAGCAAAAAACTGGGAATAATAGCAAATTTTATCCTTCATTTTCATCTCTTGAGAAATGGCTTTTGGATGACAGTTGTGCAGGTAAAGTTGAAGAGATGAATCAGTGGATGGAACTTTCCCCAATTTTCTAAGATTTTAATTCTTTATTTTTATTACTGTGGTAGATTTGGTTTTCACTCTATGCCGTATGGTTGTTTACATAGCAAATACTATCACCATTAATTATGATATATCAAATCACAAAATAATAATCATAATTTTTTATAGATTTAAATCATCGTAAAATAAGTTTTTATCTTCTCGTGAATGTAAACATATCAAATATTGTTATGATCAATTACGATAGGCTCAAAATTATAAAGACACATTAAATATTATTGCCATCAATTATAATAAATATTAACAACAAAAAAGCTCACAGCTATGAAATATTGATTGTATCATGAGTTTTATCACCCTAAACATGATTAAGGGGATGAATTGAATTCATATTTATACTTCAAAACCATTAAAAAATTGGTTTGTAAGCTTCATTCACTATAGAAAGCAGAAGAATCAATTTATTCTCTAATCTAACACTAATTTATTCAGTAATACAATAACTCTTTACCCAAATTTTTTTATCAAGTTATTATAATCATATAAAAAATCATTGCATTTAAGTAGATTGTAGGACACAACTTTGCAATACCTGCTAATCTAAGCGGTACCAAAGTTTAGTATTGATACTTTATATACCAAGCAATAAATTTTGAGCGACTGTAATGCCATACGCTCACTCTTCAACGACTTTACTCTTCACTCGGGATCGTATAAGCAAATTCTATTATTGATATTAATACCATAAAAATTTAGGTTGAGCATAATAATTTTGCAATAAATAAATTAGACGGCCTTATGGTCTTCAATAATTGAAATTTAAACTACAAAACTGGAAAAGAGACTATAGGCATATTAAATTCCTACTTTTGCTGCAAATTAAGTGTGTTTTATTATATATAAAAGCAGGAACTGGGTTAAAAAGTTTAATTCAATTTTCTTTTAACACCAACACTCCATCATGTTTCGTACATTAGGGGTGGAGAATATGTTAATTTCTTGAAGAAAACAATATGTGACTAATTATAGACAAGAATAAAAAGAATAAGCCAACTGATTAATTGGATGGGTGAAGTTGATTTTAGGTTAAGTTAATCTAGATTAAGTTAATTTAAGTTTTAAATTTTTTGAGTTATTTCAAGTTGGGTTACAAATTAAGGTCATTTTGAGTTTAAATTATATTTTGAGTTGAATTATTTTAAATTTTTCAAGTTAAATTATTTTATCTATAGTAATTTGTGTCTAATTTCATGCATGAATTATTTTGAATCAAGTCTTTTTAGATTCAAGTTATTTGTATTTTTTGCTCTTACTTTTTGAATTTGATTAGAGGTTGATGATGTTCATTTTCTTATTTTTAAAATTGAATCAAGTCAAATTTAAATAAGTTATTTGAGTTAAATCTGTTATAAATTATTATTTATCAAACAAAATAATTAGATTAGATTAGATTATAAATTTTAATTAATATATTATATATTATATAAGAGTGGTTCTCATTCTAAATTGGCTCCCAAACTTTCAAGCATTTTAATTACATCCTTAAACTATCAATATTATATCATTTAAGTTTTTCTATTATTAAAACCGTTAATTTAATCGTTGTAATTTAAAATAAAAAATTTAAAGAAATGTAAAACATTAGCACATAACTTTTAAAGCTTAAAACTAAGGGTCTGTTTGATTGCCAGTAAAATATTTTCCGTAAAATGATTCGGGAAAATGTTTTACTTTTCTGTAAAATGATTTACTGGAAAATATTTTTTGGTGTTTGATTGAATCTGTATAAAATATTTTTGGCTGTTTGGCAGATTTCTTGAAAATATTTTTCGAAAAAATTGTTTTTACATATATTGATATAAATTAATAAATTTTTATATTTTAAATTATTTTTACATATATTGCAATGATTTATTTATAATAATACTCAATTATTAAGCTACAATATTAATCGTTATAAATTGAAAAAAATTAATATCAAATAAATTATTTGTAATTGTGTTAAAAAAAATAAGTATTGAATAATTAAAAAAACAAGTTACTGGAAAATCAATAAACAGAAGTAATTTTCTACCGAAAATGAAGGAAGGAATGAAGGAGGAGATAGAGAGGAGAGCACGGAAAATGTCTTACGGAAATTGAAAGGGTAAGACATTTTCCCTAAAATGTAACCCATTTTCCCTTGTTTTGGAGTTCATTTTCCAAATGGAAAATGCTTTCCGCCAATCAAACGCTGGAAAAGTTGGAAATGATTTTCCGGAAAATCAATTCCTTCAATCAAACAGACCCTAAAAATGAAGTAAAAAGAAAAAGAGAATGAGCGATAAAGATTTTATAAAAGTTTTGAAAACCTCAAAATTAAGATTTTACAACATCCATTTTTATAATATTCATTTTTTTTTTCATTTTTAAGTTATGCCACTTAAGATCTAAAAATCTCATTTACCAGTTAAATTAATAATTTTAGTAATGGAATGATCTTATTGATATAACCACAACAGTTTGAGGATATAATTAAAATATTTTAAATTTTTTAGACCAATTTAGAATAAAAGTTATAGTTGAGGGATGTATGGTAAAATTAACTCATTATATAACTAGGTACATGCTTAAATGTATAGTTTCATTTAACGACGGTGTGGATACTCTTTTTAATTGACACACAACATTACAACATATTACAAATTTATAGAAAGTTTTAAGTAAAATTAAATACTATTATTCTCTCTATTTTTTTTTTGGAGAAAATTCTCTCTATTTATAAATTTTGGTTTAAAAGTGAATTTTAAAAAAATTATTATTGTTCTTAAAAATTATTTTTTAGATTAATAATTTATCTAATTATAAAATATTTTATTTTAAACTCAATTTAAAAATATTTATTATATACTTATATTATCTTAAAAAATATTATGCAGAGAATAAAATTAAATATATTATAAAAATAATTATAATAATTCTTGAATGATTATTATAATATTTTCTTTCCAATAATTAAATAATTAACCATATTTTAAATTTTATTTAAAAATAAATTTGTATACATTAAATATAAGTATTTTGACTTTGATGTTTTAAATTGCATTCCTATTGTTGGCATGTAATTTTTTTTATTTAAATTACTCTAACTTTTTGGTTATTTTTGTAGGTGTCGAAACCATTTTTTTTGAAAACAAAAATTTGGGTTGTCGACTTTAAAAAACAAAAATTGGAGTCGCCACCGATCCTTTATTGAGGTGTGATCGGCTCACCTTAAAAACGACTCTGGTCTACAAAATTTGAGAAAACGGGTTCGGGAGTCAGTTACGCATGAGGAAGAGTTAGCACCCTCGTAACGCCCAAAAATCGGTACCAAATTGATTATTTGATGTCTTAATGTCGAGGGTATTAAAAATATTTTTAAAATTCAAATGATGAAATCTGAAAAGGATAATCAATTATTCAAGTCATGTGAAGAAATTGAGACCCAATACGTTAGGGTACAATTTCTCAAAATCCCTGAATTTTGAATATCACTTTTGCCTAGTAAATCTTCGTTTCGAGAAAGCAATTATATCATGCCCAATACGTTAGGACATAACAAATTAAGTTCCCAAAAATGATTTTTACTTATATATTTTAAATAACGAATATTCTCGGTTATTTGGAATTAACAAAGAAAATCGGAACCCAATACGTTAGGGCTCAATTTTCCTCGAAAATCCCTAACTTTGAATATAGTTTTTTTTTTTGAAAACCTTTGAATCATAAAAAAATCATTTTAATGTTTTGATAAAATCAAAATATTTGTTTTTAAAAAGTATGATAAGATATTGATGCATATATATACATGTATACAAAAATAACAAAAATAACAAAATAAAAATAAAAAAAATAAAATTTATAAAATAAAAATAAAATTATAAACATAATATACTAGTAATTTTTTAAAAAAAATGGATATATATGCATATATAAAAGAGATTTGAAAGTTATATTTATAAAAGTGTCGAATAATGTAGGTATATATATACATATTATAAAAAATATTTGGACTATAAGATAGAGGAAATATATAAGTATTATAAAATACGAATATATACGCATACATATGTACATAAAGCTAAGAAAACTAAAGTAATAATAAAATATATGATATGTATATAGTATATATATTTACAACATTTAAGAAATAAAAAAACGTGTGTTAATATGCATATGCGGTAAGTATAATAATAAAAATATATAATAAACTAATAATAAACTAATAATAATTCAGTAATAATAATGTAATATATAAAAAAACCCAAAATAGCAAATTAAGGATTAAACTAAAAAAACAACAAAATTTGAGAGCTGAATTTGAAAATAAAAACAATAAAAGGAGTAATTCAAAACATGCGCAACAGGGGAAGGACTGAAGGAGTAAATTAACCAAAAAACACTGCACAGCAATGCGCAACATTGGATTAAATCAAAACATTAACAATGTTTCATGGAAAAATTTGAAAATAATAATAATAATAAAAGAAAAAACAGTGATTTTGAAAACCATAAAAAACTGAAGGGCCTAAATTATAAATAACCCATCAACTTAAAATCAAACAAAAAACCCCTTTTTAAACCCTAAAAAGAACATTTTCTTTCTTTCTTTGACATTGCGCCGTAATGTTCTCCTGCTGCCCTCCTCTGCTCCTATGGCGATGAAACAAAGGAGCTTCAACGACGCCACACCGGTAAGTTCCCTTTACTCTCTTCCTCGTTTTGTTTATTTGTTGTTTTTTAGAAGCAAAAGAAAAGAACTAAAATAAATTTTTCAAAAAAAAACAGTAAAGGAACAGAGAAAAATAAAACCAAATCCCACCTTCAAAAATACTTTTCTGTATATTTTCTTTTTGATTTCGGTACAAAAAAAATTTTGCTAACCCTTTTTACATCAATCGATTCCCCTTTTATACAACCCAAATCCCCCCTTTTTACAATTTTTGCTGTGTATATCCTCTTAGTGCCATTCGTGGTTTGCAGGTGTGTGGGCGTTGTGCGGGAGTTGCAACGACGTGGGGCGTTGTTGCGAGGGAAGAACGTGGGCAGTTGCGGCGTGCGGCGACATTCGCGGAGGCATGCGAGGGAGTCGTGCGACGTGCCCTAGGGTTTCTGCCTCATTTGCCGAAAACATACTGTGGGCCAATTGGGCCGATTTCTGCTGTTTGGGCTAAGCTATTGGGCCGATTGGGTCATTTGGGATTGGTGTAATGAGTATTTGGGTTGGTCTTATTTTGAATGGACCGAGCAAAAATGGGCTATTACAGTAGGTTTAGAATGTGAGGTTGCATTTCTTTCAAAATAATTTGGTGGCAGCAGCCTATCAAGTGATAAAAAGAAATTAATTAAATTAAATTTTTTTCTTGGCCCAATTATCGATTAGAAGATTTAACTTGTATAAATCGATATTGGTTTAATACTAATAATGACAGTTGTCTTAGTATGGTAATACTACAACAAAACAGGTTTTTCGTGACACTTTTTTTAACTTTGGACGACAGCAAAAAATGCTGGCATAGGTCATCTCGACGCTTTCGAAAACATTGCTTATAATATCATTGGCATAGGTGTCACGACGCTTTTGAAAAAACGTTGGCATAATTCAACATAGCCCAACCTTTATTGAAGGGTTGACAAAGACCTAGTCAAGGTTGACCTTTAAAAAAGGTTGGGATAGGAGGAAATAGATAACCCAAAAAAGGTTAGAATAAAGCATTCATATGTCGACTTTTTTAAAGGGTCGACGTAGTCCAAAAAGAGTCGTCTTAGGCTTTTCATATGGCAACACTGTTATATAGTTGAGAAAGGTATAAAAAAAAGTCGACATAGTGTTGGACAAAGTCGACTCTTATTTAAGCATTGCCTTAGGCATGCATATCCCCACCCTTATACAAAAAGTTGGCCAAAGCATATGTCAGCAGGTCTATCCCGACACTTAGGAAAGTGCCGGCCCAAAAATGTCATCTTAGGGCTATTTTGTTGTAGTGTAAGGATCCATATGTATTGCATTTGAAAATTCATTAATGGTATAATTTTCCCTGTTAGAGTTGTGTGACCCAAATTTCAATTAAATAAAATAAGAGATTGCTTGCAAGTCAAGTTAAACAAAATATATTTTCTTTCTAGAAGATTTAGTATTTATTAGTATAATATATTTAGCATTTATTAGCATAATTTATTTGACCTATGAATTTAGCCTATAAATAAGCTCTTTTACAACTTTAGAAAACACACTCATTAAAATATTAGAACTCATAACACTTTTGGAGAATTTTGTGTTTACGTTTGAGGGTTTAGTTTTTATCTTCATCTTTTGTACTCTTCGTTCTTTTGTCATTATAGTAAAATTATCTTTACCCGTAGTTTTTTATCCTCTTTGAAGGGGTTTTCCACATTAAATTTGTGTATTCAATTTCTCAATTTCTTCCGCTATTTTTACTTATTTGTTACTTAATCAGGTCGATCCCCAACATTCCCTATATTATGTATGTATTGTGCCAAGTATATGAAAACAAATAGATGGGCACAAGGATTGTCTTATAGTTTATTTTAATGCACGATACTAATTTAATGACATATATATCAATTATATCGACAAATGAATCAACAAAATCTTCTTATTTGAACTCTCAAATTTTCTCTTTTGTAGAAATCTCTCTCTTTTATACTATATTAGTGTCGAAAAATTCTATTTTGGTATCTTTCAAGTCATGTATTTATTAGTTGAACTTGAGTTTGTAATTCTTTTAGGCTTAATGACAAATTTGGCTATTAATGTTTACATGTTTTGTCAAAATGGCCCTAGTTGTATTTTTTAGCTTTTTTTGGCCATCAACCTTTATTCTTTTTTTTTTCAAATTGATTTTTTTAATAGATTTGGTGAAAGTACCATTAAAAAAGTTAACAGGATGATGTAGAATATTTTTAATGAGATGTAATTTATTACATAGGTAACCCAATAAGATAATTACATGTGAAAAATTATAAAATAAATAAATCATACATGAAATTAAAAAAAATAACTCTTAATTTAACAAAAATAAGCGTACTTATCTAAAAAATGTGAATGCATACATTTGTTTATTGAGAAAGGTTTAAAAAGATAATTACATTTATTTTCTTTAAATTAAGAGTTATTTTTTTTCAACTTCATGAATTATTTATTTATTTTATTATTTTCCACATGTAATTATTTTATCGGGTTATCTAAGTAATAAATTATCTCTCATTAAAAATACTCCACATATGAAATTCCACATCATCCAATTAAATTTTTTAACAGTACTTTCATTAAATCTGTTTAAAAAAAGTAATTTGAAAAAAAAAGAATAAAGGTTTATGGCCAAAAAAGGCTCAAAAATATAATTAGGGCTATTTTGTCAAAACATGTAAATGTTAGTGGCCAAATTTGTCATTAAGCCATTCTTTTATTTATTTTAACTTTCATATAATGTATATTATTATAGTTCCATACATGTTGAGTTGATTATTTCTTTGTATCAAATTATGGAGTAAATTTTGAAGGTTAAAATATATTCTAAGTCTTTTTACACTTAGTACATTTAAAATTTCGTCCCTACTTTTATTATCAAGAATTTAATCCCTCTACTTTTTTAATTTAAAAATTCAAATTCAATTGTTATCACAGTTAAAATTCTTCTATTAAATTTACTAGAGTAACATTTTTTAAATTAAAAAATATATATTCACTTGATAGTCATGCAACAATAAACATAATGTTGAAAATACCAATTTGGATTTTTTTTTCTTAAAAACACTTGTTTGAACTCATCATGACAAAATAATTTTTTTTGTAGTGTTATTAAGAAAAATTGATATCAATATTTTTTTGAAATAATTAACAATATCAACTACTAAGACCAACTAATGATATTATAAAAGAGAGAAACCAAATTATGTAAATAATTACATATCAAATTATGTAAATAATTTTATTTATATATATATTAAATCTCAAGTTTTAGCATAGTATATGAGCCAAAATTGAAATTTAAAAATTATCTTATAATGTAAGAAAAAATAATGGCAAACTCAAAATAAATGAGAAGTCACTTGTCAGTCTTTAAGACTCTGAGACATTCAAATTATAACTAACCATGTAATATTTTAATAAAAAATTAACAATATTAATTATTTGTTATAAAAATATAAGAACAAAATTATATTAAAAATTAAAATATAAATATTAAATTACAAATTTAAGCGTAAGGACCAAGAATAAAATTTAACCACTAATCTATTATGTTAAAAAGATGGAGGAGCGCACCATGAGGTGCCTTTTACCTATAGAAGGAAAGTCATTTGTTCCTTTTATATATAATTTATAGATGACTTAATATATACAATCTTTTTTAATTTGGTTTTATTTTTTTTTTGGACCTATTTCAACTTCACAAAAGTTACACATATTACCTCAATAACTTAACAACGTGAGGTGACATAACGAGGCAATGAATGATTAACATGTGACTCTATTTTTAGTTTTATTTTTATATGTGGAAAATCTTTATCTTTTTATTTTTATTTGTTAATAATTGAATATAGTTATTTGTAAAAAATAGAACGTCGGTAATGACAATTTATCACAAAGAAAAAGAGAGAAAAATAAAGAACACACAGATTTTACGTGGAAACCCTTTCAGGAAAAAATCCACGGGCAGAGGAGAAGATAATTCACTATGTCGAATTCCAATGATTACAAGAGGAGCAGAGTATGTCTATTTATAGGTTGTAAAACCATATTCTAATAGGAGTGTAGTAAGATTGAAACACCTTATTCTAACCAATATCAAATAGATGGAGTTTAATAGGGTTTTAAAAACCTTATTCTAAAATAAAATAAAAGAAGTATAGTTCTATAGGGATTTTACTTTTATTTTATTTTACCACTATATTTTATTTAAATAAGGATTCGGGTCACTTAATTCTAACAATCTCCACCTTGACATGAATTCCCAACGAACAAGTTCTTCATTGCGAACTCTCAACAAACAAGTTCTCCACCTCTTCTATAAAACCCCTTAAGGGTTTAACTTTAACAATGAATACCAATCAAGTCTAAGCAATGCTCAAACTTGGTTATAGGAAGTGACTTAGTCATCATATCTGCAGGATTTTCATGAGTACTAATTTTGCTCACAACAATATCACCACGAGCAATAATATCACAAACAAAATGATAGCGAACATCAATGTGTTTTTGTTCTCTCATGAAACATTTGATCTTTTGTAAAGAAGATGACACTCTAACTGTCACAAAATAATGTATTGATTTGAAGGTCTTCATTGAGTTCACTAAAGAGTCCCTTCAACCAAATAGCTTCTTTACAAGCCTCAGTAATCGCCATGTACTCAGCTTCAGTGGTAGACAAAGCAACTATAATTTGCAAAGTGGCTTTCCAACTAATTGCACAACCTCCGATTGTAAATACATAACCTGCGAGAGATCTTCTTCTATCAAGGTCTCCAGTAAAATCAGCATCAACATACCCAATGACTCAATCTCTAGTTCTTCCAAACTGTAAGCAAACATCAGTAGTACCTCGTAAGTATCTTAAAATCCACTGAACTGCTTTTCAATGTTCTTTACTGGGATTCACCATGTATCTGCTAACTGCATTGACTGCATATGATAAATCTGGACGTGAACAAACCATAACATACATGAGAGATCCCACTGCACTAGAGTATGGAACATGTGACATGTACTTAATCTCATCATCTGATTGTGGAGACAAAGCTGATGAACGTCTGAAATTGGCTGCTAAAGGAGTACTAACAAGCTTAGCATTCTACATATTGAATCTGCAAAGAACTTTCTCAATGTACCCTTTTTTACTTAGGTACAATTTACTTGCTTTTCTATCTCTGAGAATCTCCATACCAAGTATCTTTTTTGCTGCTCCCAAATCCTTCATCTCAAATTCTTCACTTAGTTGGGTTTTGACCTTTCTTATCTCTCATTTATCTTTTGCTGCTATCAACAAGTCATCAATGTAAAGGAGTAGATACACAAAAGAACCATCACTATTTTTCTTAAGGTAAACACAACGATCAAAACTACTTCTTTTAAAATCATGAGAAGTCATAAAGGAATCAAACCTCTTGCACCACTATCTTGGTGACTGTTTCAAACCGTAAAGGGACTTTTTCAGCAAGCAAACATAGTCCTCTTTTTTTGAGACTGTAAAACACTCAGGTTGTTGCATGCAAATATCCTCCTCAAGTTTTCCATGCATAAATGTAATTTTTACATCTAACTGCTCAAGCTCCAAATCATGCATGACCACAATACCAAGCAAAGCTTGAATCGAACTATGCTTCACAACTGGGGAGAATACATCTATGAAGTCTACTCTTGGAATTTGACTGTAACCCTTTGCAACAAACCTTGCTTTATATCTGGGTTCTTCAACTCCTAGAGTCTCATTTTTCTTTTTAAACACTCATTTGCAGTGAACAACATTTTTACCTTTAGGATGTTTCACAGGATTCCATGTTTTGTTTTTGTGGAGTGATTCCATCTCCTCTTGCATAGCAAACATCTATTTTTCTGAGTCTTCACAACTAACCGCCTCAAAATAATTAGATGGCTCTTGGTTTGCATCTATATCTTCAGCAACATTTAAAGCATAAGTAACTAGATCAACCTCGGCATACTTCTTTAAAGGTTTAATTTCTCTTTTAGTTCTGTTTTTGGCGATAGAGTATTGTGGTGAAGAAGCAAATCTATTCTAAATTTTTTTACTGGCTTGAAGAGTCGACTCTGTTGTAGATTCTAGATTAATCTGATATTCCACATGCTTTTCATTTTTTTTTGAAAGAGCCTTTAAGAGATAAGTTAGGTAGTATAGCAATTTATCAAAAACAACATCTCTGCTAATCACAACTTTTCTATTTTCAAGACACCAAAACGTGTACCCTTTTACACCAGCTTTATAACCAAGAAAAACACATTTAATGGATCTCGGTTCCAATTTTCCATTATCAACAAGAGCATACGCAGGACACCCAAAGATATTTAAATCAGAATAGTCAGCAGGATTACCAGACCATATCTCTTGTGGACTCTTTTTCTCAATGGCAACAGATGGAGATCGGTTGATCAAAAAACATGCAATAGAAGCCGCTTCGGCTCAAAATGACTTTGGTAAGTTGCATTTGACAACATACATCAAAACTTCTCCATGATCGTTCTGTTAATTCGTTCTGCAACGCCGTTTTGTTGTGGAGTATGAGGAACTGTCAAGTGTCTTGCGATCCATTCTGACTTGCACAGTTTATTAAACTCATCATAACAGAACTCTAAGCCATTGTCTGTGCAAAGGTATTTTATTTGTTTTCCCGTCTATTTTTCAATCATAGTTTTCCAAGACTTAAATGCGAATAACAAATCACATTTCTGCTTCAGGAAGAAAAATCACACTTTTCCGGAAAAATCATCAATAAAAGTTAGCATATAATTAGCTCCACCTCTCGAAGGCACTCTGGATGGCCTTCACAAATCAGAATGAATATACTCCAATGTTCCCTTCATGTTATGGATTCCTCTAATGAATCGAACTCTCTTTTGCTTCCCAAAAATGCAGTGCTCACAAAACTTCAGTTTGCAAATTTCTTACCCATCAAGAAGTTCTCTTTTGCTCAATTCTGCCATGTCATTCTCACTCATATGCTATAGGCGCATATGCCAAAGTTTAGTAATATCATCATCTAACAAGAAAGAGGATGCGACATCTGCATCACTAGTAACAGTAGAACCCTGTAAAACATATAACTTGGCAACCTTTCTCTGCCCTTTCATCACAACGAGGGAACCTTTGGAAATATTTAAAACCCCACTTTCAGCTATGTATTTGTACCCTTTTGAATCAAGAGTACTCAACAAAATTAAATTTCTCTTCAATTCTGGAACATGTCATACGTCACTAAGTGTTCTGACAACTCAATCAAACATCTTAACTTTAATTGTTCCAATACTTACAATTCTACATAAAGCATTATTTCCCATCAAAACAACACCTCCAGACACTATTTTGTAAGTTGTAAACCAATCCCGATGGGGACTCATGTGGAAGGTGCAGCCCGAATTAAGGATCCACTCCTCGCTCACTTTAGAATTATTGACAAAAGCAACTAGAAGTTCACCATCGTTGTAGTCTTCTACAACATCAGCTTTACCAAAAATTTTTGGTTGTTTTCCATTTTGATTTGCAGCCTCCCTTTTGATCTTGTTCTGTAGGTTATAACACTCAGATTTAATGTGCATTTTATTCTTGTAGAAGTTACAAGTTTTACCTCTGTTTGAAGAGTTCGATCTACCCTTAGATTTACCGCGAGGATTCTATTCATGTGTCTTTTCACGATCATCATCAGCATTCTGATCTTATCTTCCATGAACAATGAGACCCTCTCCCTGAGAGTCAGTTTTAACCACAAGATGTTTCATCTTATCATACGAGGTTAAAGAATCATAAACCTAAAGGTTGTATAGGATTAGGGCAACGAACAAAGTAGAATCAACCCTAGACCTTCCTTATCATACTGAACCTCAACGACCTCCAAGTTTGAGAGAATTTCTTTAAACACTGCTAAGTGTTTGTGGACAGATGCACCTTCCTCCAAACGATGAGCATAAAGACGTTACTACATATATAGCTTGCTAGTTAGAGTTTTCAACATACATATTTGTTCCAACCTCTTCCATAATCCAGCGGCAGTCTTCTCATTCATCACATCCTGTAAAATTTCGTTAGACAAATGCAGATGTAACTGTGTTAACGCCTTTCGATCATTGCGCTTCTTCTCTTCCTCCATCAATGTTGAAGGTATCTTATCTACCCCTAGCAGGGCTTCCTCTAAGTCCATCTATGTAAGAACTGCCTGCATCTTTATCTTCCATAACACAAATCTGGTGTTGCGATCCAACAGCGGAATTTCATACTTCAAATACGCCATTACCGTGATTGAGATGAAAAACCCGGAAGCTTGGACATCAATTTGTAAAAAATATAACGTCAGTAATGACAATTTATCACAAAAAAAAGAGAAAAAAATAAAGAACACAGATTTTACGTGAAAACCCTTTCGGGAAACAAACCATGGGCAGAGGAGAAGATAATTCACTATGTCAAATTCGAATGATTACAAGAGGAGTAGACTATGTCTATTTATAGGCTTGTAAAACCATATTCTAATATGAGTGTAGTAAGATTGAAACACCTTATTCTAATCAATATCAAATAGACCTTAGTATAATCGGAAATGAGAAAACTTATTGAAAGACTAATATGTCATCTATCAAGTCCAATTGGGGAGATACCTTGTCTTGGGCATTAGAGACAATGACTTCCAAAAGATAGAGACATATATTTGACTGATTAGACTAACAATACATCGAACTAGACCCAAGAAGAATAGATGACATATTAGTCTTTCAATAAGTAAAAGCCTGAGATCAAATATAAAAGGAACTAGAAGTTGGTGCGTTAGGTATACAACTTCTACAATATGTAGCATCATTCATAACAATGGAATTCATAGCCCGAGATATAAGTAATGGTATCCTCTCATTGGCATTACATGGTAGATGAAAAGTAGACGTGACCACGGGTCATTCGTCTTTGTGATGAATTACTTAATTGTTATTTTAAAGTAATTGACTTTTCATAAAGGAAGATGTAATGGTTACCATGAGATAAAATAGCATCATATTGGGAGAATGTATCTATCCCAACAAGATTAATGATATCCTATGAGGGTAACACACTTACGACAAGGTCGTTGGACAAGCACTGATCTTATGACAAGGTCGTTGGACAATCACTGATTAAGTTACTTTCGTAATGGTATGTTATTAGGGAGAGCTTAGTCACGATACTATAGTGGAATGACTTCGTGACTAAATGAGTTTATAATTAATAGAAAAAAAGTTAGAACTTAATTATAAGTCATTTGAGCCCTAATAGCATATGTCCAATTGGTCCCTCCATTAGCTCGTTGAAACCAGAAATGAATTGCATGTTAAATGAAATGAACAAAATTGAACGAAAATGGTAAAGTTAGAGAAATGAGAAACATTTAGAAATAAATGTAGTTTTCTCTAAATGGAAATGTCTTGAATAAATAATTTATAGTTTTTCGAATCATTATTTAATTCATTAATTAAATAATTGAAGTTAGAATATGCAAATAAATTAATTGGTCATAGTGAATCCGTTGAATGTAGAAATATTAAATATATTTTCTCATAAATTCTTTTACAATAAATTCGTCATGATTTTAACGAAATCAAAATTGGGTTGAGAAAATTATTTAATTGGGAAATTAATTGATTTAAATAAATTTAATATGTTTATTTTGGGAAATAGAAAAAAATATCGGGTTGGATTGAATTATAAAGTACTGGGTGAAATGTCCAAAAAGTACTTATAATTTGACCTGATATGGGGGGCCTAAAAGCCATTCATGTTTAAAGCAAGGGATGACAAACCCTAGCTTTTTTAACTATGGTTGCTACCCCACCTACTCCTAGTTAGACTAGGAGTTTGTTTTTCTATTAAAATAGATTTCTATTATTTTGTCACACCCCAAGTCTGACGAATCACAGAATAAGGCATGTAGTTGTGAAATTATTTGTTTAGCGTAGTGTAGTCCGCTCATTCGCAGTCTTTTGGTGAGTAAAAATTGGCGTATGGTACTCATCGTATAAGTAATTCAAGATTTTATTTCAAGTTACTCTTCTATCCAAGAAAAGAATGTATCAAGCAAAAAGTAAACATGGTGCGAGTTACATCCAAATGTATAGTTCACCCAATTTGCCTGAGTACTGTGCTAGTTGGGTTTTGTAATGTGATCTGGTTAGGAGGCAACTGGATTAACTAGTCAAACATCATTTGTATAGTATTTTCATTTGTGTTTCTCTCGGACCTAGTAGGCCATTTATTAAGACAAACTCTAAACAAATTTAACACCTATCAAGTTCCACTAGTGGTAACTGAAGGTATATATATAGTGAGAAGGGTTAATTTAGAAGGTTTTCTTCCCTGAAAAATCTATTTTTTGGTTATTCTTCTCAAACTTATAAGTTCCTTTCTTCTTTAGTAAGATGGAAGCTAGAGTTTTAAGTTAATTAGTAGATGTTCTATCTCTTGGTAAGTTTGATAACTCTGCATGTTAAACTTTTGAAAGAATAAGACTATTAAGAAGCTTATGAATAGTAGAATTTGAATAAGAGACCTTGCATGGGGGTCATCTATAATTGGAATGTTAGATTTTTTTTTGTAAATGTGTTTGTAATGATGGTTTCATGTTTTGTAAGCAGTTGTTGTTGTTGGTTCGAGGAGGATATTCAAGTCTGGAGCTTCGAGCTACAATTTAGGTGAGTCTCTCTCTTGGCTCTTGCATGTGAATTGTTCAAGAAGTGATATATATATAAATGATGATGATATCTCAAATAATCTGGTAAGTGTATGAAGCATAGTAATGATGCTATATGTGTATTGATGATATGTATAAAGTACTGACTGAATAGGAAGTTAAGTGGTAAGTATGTAGGTAAAGTATGATATGGGAAAATACAAATCATTCAGGTGTATGAACAAATTTGGATAAGTAAATCTAGAGTAAAATGTCCCTTTATGATGCCTCTGGTAAGGTAGATATATTGCTAACTAAACTACGAACCACAATATGAAATAAATGCAAGACCATGTGGCTGAGACCCATGGCAATGTGTGATATGAAAACACTCATGGTGATGTCTCTAGTAAGATGAAGACTAGACTGGCATATCACAACATGAGGATGTGTAAGTCCATGTGGCTGAGACCCATGGCATAGCATAGTGATATCTTCGGTAATATGTAAATCGGATTGGCAAATCACGACATGAAGTTATGTATAAGTCCTTGAGGGAAAAACTCATGGTACCTTCTATGAAAGTCCGTTGGGATACTAAACATGTGATTTTGTATATTGCCTGTATGGTGTGATCTGCTAGACCTTTGTGGTGTATTTTATATAGCCTTTATGACAAGTTTTGTATCGTCTTATTGACGTATTCGGTGATGTCTATATGGTATAATTTGGTTATCCGCCCTTATGGAAAATTCTATATAAATTCTAAGAGTTCTCTGATATGATAAGGATATGATACGTCTGAAAATAATTTAGTTGGATTAGTTCTGTGATGTAACTGAATAAGTTTTAAGGGAAGTTTCCTGAAAAGAAGTGTGTATCTGTTTGTTCATAGAAAGTATCCACCATGATAATCTGTTAGTTTAAAATGCGGGCATATTCATAGTATGAAAAATATAAGTGTCTGTTGGTCTGAGTATGTTGCACTATGTAATGTTGAAATATAAGTTATCTGGTATTTGTCATATCTGAATAGTATCATTTATTGTTTACGGATTTTATGGAATCTAAGTTGTTTGTCAACTGGGTGTTCTTATGTTTTGTAACAAAAGTGATTAGAATCTTTCTCAATGATTTGGATAGTTTTTAATTAGTTTGAACATGTGTTGGGCTTTGAACTTAGATATGATCTGCTTGGTAGACTGATAATATCAAACTTAGCATGGGAATTTGCCAAAATGTGAGTGCAAATAGTGAGTATCCGCTAGTGAATTGTATCCGTGAATGACCATTCTAGGAAAAATGTTAAGAGGTTTTGTGAAGAGGAAGTCCATAAGAAGTAGGATCTCAATCAATAATCTTTTGAAAAGTACCTTTGATTGCTCTGAGAGAAGATAACAAAATATTGTTTGGTAAAAAAATGAATTCTAGTAAGTTAAGTATGGTAGTTGGCGTATACATGCAAGACCGATATTAGAAAGTGTTCGCCAAAATAGAAATGATATGTTAAGTATGGAAACTGGCATATAGAAATATATCTTACCTTATGAAAGTACCCGCCAAGGTATTCTGTATTAACACTCACTAAGTCTCTTAAACTTACAAGTGTTTGTTTTTGTTTCAGGTGTTGACGTATGAATGAGTGCGCTAAGAAGGACAAGCCAGGAACGCGCCAGAGAAACAGCAAGATGGGATATTATGCATACAGGGGATGTCTTGGGATTAAGGCGTATAGTGAACCACGCCTTAAAGATTCTATTGTAACAAACCTTTGAGTAGTAATGCTTTATGTTATTTTAAGAGTGTTAAATTCACTGAGTGTTCTATTTTCTTCCTTGTTCAGAACAATCATTATTTAAATGAAATGAATTTTGTTAAAAAGTTAGTATACGCCAATTGTTTATACACAAACTCGCCAGACCTTTTGGTGTACACGAACTCGCCAAACCTATTGGTGTACGCTAGCTCACCCAACCTACTAGTGAACACAGTTCGTCGGGCTCAAACTTTTAGGCCCTACTTTGTGATGTTACAAGTATACCCAGCTTACCAGTTTTCGATTTTTTATCTATCTGAACTCAAGCTTTTATTTAGATCAAAGTATACGAGTCACGTATACATAGCTCATCACCCAATCATGACTAACGTATGTCACACTATAAACGTCACAAGTGAATAAATTTACAAACGGATCTAGGATCTATTCTGCTTGTGTCATGTTTGATGTACTATCAGTTCAATCAGTCATATCTATTTCTTTATATTTTAGGAGTCATCTGCTTCGATATCAAAGACAATGTATCTTCCCAATTGGACTTGATATACAACATATTAGCCTTCCAATCAGTTTGCTCATTTCCGATTAGACTAATGACATGCTCAAATTATCTATGAATATAAATTTTCTTTCTATATTACGATCCGACCACGTAGTGTCACTTAGTATTAGTTAAACGTTAGATAATCAATAAGTCAATATTTGCTTTAATTTTGTTTTGCATGAAAAAATCGTTAAGAACAATATACAAAGAATATAATACAATTGATGGATATTTTATTAAACTAATTTGTTCGAAAAATACAAGTATACATAGACAAAAATGCACTAGATCCAATAGAGATAACACAAAATGAATTGCATGATAGTAACAAAAATGGGTCGCATGTATCATTATCCGCAATGAATGTGTTTTTTTTCACTAAGTACAAAAGATAATTTAAAAATTAATTACTTTTTTTGAATTATTATTTAATTTATTTTAATTTAAATAATTGAAGTTCGAAATGAGAGTTAAATTAATTAGTCATCATGGATTTATTGAATGAGGCAATTAAATACATTTCATCGTAGATTTTAATATGATAAAGTTGCCATGACTTTAACAAAATTAGAATTGACTTGAAAAAATAACTTAATTGATAAATTAATTTAGTTAAATTAATTAATTAACTAATATTTTGGATATAGAAAATATTTATTGGATTAGATATATTATAAGTTTTGGATAAATGTCTAAATAACACATATAATTATACCTAATACATGAAATGTCAAATTAGGTCTGGTATATGATAAGGGTGACAAACCCTAGTATTTCCTAAGGTGTGACGTCACTCCTAGTGTACTCTACTCCTAGTAGAGAACTCATATTTTCTATTAAAATATTATTATTTAATTAAACCTTATTCAAGCAAAATTCTTTTATTGTTTCACAGCATGAATTGTTTTAAGTTCTTTACACATATTTGAGAGTGTCGTTATTCTATAAGGAAGTAGTGGTAATTTTTTTAGAAAAAAATTTATTTTCCATGAAAGCTCATAGTTTCTAGTTCTATAAAAAGAATTAATTTTCATACTAAAATAAGAAAAGTTTTTATTCTGGGCACTTGATTTGTTTTATGCCTAAAAATATTGTTTTCTAAATTAATTTTTCCAACAATGATATCTTGTTAAAGTGATCATTCTATCAACGCAACATCACTTATCCATACCAGTTGTTGGGACGGGGTGTTGAGATGAAATAAAATATCCCTAGATGATTGTGTTGTGATAGGTAGTATATTTTGATGGTGGGAGTTGTAGATTATATATATACATCTATATTATATATAAAGAGAGAGGAAACTAAAGAGAGATGCTCTCAAATGAAGAAAAGTTTGTGCCGATCTTGAGGTGTTAAGTTTTGAGATATGATGTTCGAGGGGGTGAACCTATCTATTTAATATTGCTTTTCGTGGCTAGTAGACTTGTCAATTTGTGTAAGTTGTTAGCCTCATAATAGGATCTAAAGAGTTGTATTCTTTAAGGTTCATGCACCTTTTCAATTCATTGAGGGGTGCATGTGACTCTCACCTGCTCCTGATTTTATACACTTAGAGGACCTTTTAATTGTCAAAGTTAGGCTCCTCATGCCCAAAGATGGGAATCTACGCCAAAATAGTGGACTTGGGCTAGTTAGATAAGTGGGGTCTTGTTGAGCCTGACTTAACAACTATGTCAAACTCTCACCATTTTCACATGGTATGAGAATTTCAATGTCTATTGTATCAAATGTAACATTCCATACCCAGTTCAGCAGCTTAACCTAACAACCCTATCATCAATCTTATAATTAATACATGCTCAACACAATTAAAACTTAATGGAATATAGTTCAGACATACAACATAGGATATTTATAATCCAAGTCCAACCAAGCCTTAAAATGGCATTTGAGCCAAATTAGGCAACTTGTGACCCTAAGTACTAATACTAGGATTGTGGTTACTAATACTAGCCTTGAAATATTATCATAGTGAACTTCGATGTTTTGGAGTTCCAACATTCCAAGGGATGTAGCAATACATGACCCCCTTTATATCGATATTTTTCCTCAAAGTTCTGATACTTAGTATAAGGTATCAATACCTCTAACTAAAATTATAAATTCCCCCTCCCAAAAAAGAAAAAATAAATAAATAAATTGCACTACTACCAAACCCATTACACATTTCTAACGTACCTAAGATGCTCTCATAACACAACCAACATATTTGGCATACACAAATACGTTCATAACCTACTTTAAACATGTTAAGAGCACTTCATACACAAGATTTAGCTGCTCAAGTAAAATTTGCTAAGAGGCTAAAAATATTGGCATGAATAAACAATTCTCACAATTCAAGCGTAATACAAATAACATGCTTCTAACTTAATACATCGTCTTTCGAACAAAATCGTCTAGTGTGCAAAAATTAGCGTGTCAAGTAATCCAGCTTACAATATTCAATCTAAACCAAATAAATTATCCAATTCCAAAAACATATTCCATAAATGAACCAATATGTCAATGGGCCAATGGGGTCAAACATTAAACACGATTATGAGTAAAATAGCTAAATAGTAACGTTGGTCCTAGGTACAAGTCTTTGTTTCAATTCAAAGACAAATTGGAAATTAAGTCTTTAAAAACTAAATTGTACGAAAATGCTCGAACGTGCTGCTTCCAAGATATCCTTTCATGCAACCTTGGACTAGCGCACGAAAACAAATATTTCAAAACGGTGAGCGAAAACGCTCAATTGTGATTCACCAAGCTCTAAAAAAATTTTCATATACATTAGCTAACATTAACGGCATACCAAGACATACGTTCACAATTTAAACAATGTATATACTATATAAAATGAAGAAAAATCAGTTCCAAAAGCATTTGAACATTTATTAATAACTTCCATTTTTGAAGTACCTCAAGTAACATGGAAAAAGCATTTGAGCACGTGAGTGTCCAATTGAACTTCCAAAACAATCTGAAAACAACGGTGCATAGTGTTAACAATGACAATACCCGTAGCACATATCAACACAACTTGATCATTCGTACATCAAATATGGAAAGAGCAACAATGATAATACTCCCGGATGCTACAATATGCTATACCTGAAGGATTCTCCTACATGTTTTACTGGGTTGTTTAATACATAATGTGCATTCCAAACAAATATAGATTTCAGGTTATCAAAATAAAATGATATAAGAAGGAGCGTTAGCAACATGCTAGTAATTTTAACAAAGGTATACAGTAACTCGAAACATAGAAATCACAAACCGAGGTCTGCTTGATCACTCGTCGAAGGTCACCTTGCTCTTCACCTTAGATGATTCTCCAATCTCATTTGCTTCAAAAACTGAATTCATCACACCAATTAAAAATTAATCAATATAAATTAAATAAAACTAAATTGATGAGCAGGAAAACAACCCCAAAACTTGCTGCCAATCCAAAATCTACCCAAATCCATTTCAAAATCGTTTCGAACGATGGAAAGATGATTTTGATTACTTCAAAACTTCATTACCAATCTAATAACACCATTAAACTCGAAAAGTCACTTTGGAAATCGAATTTCTACTCTAAGCTTAGAATTTCTGGCAATGGGGTTGAAGGGAAATTTGATTTTTGCTTTCGCCAAATTGAATCGATTGGTAGATGGAAGAAAGAATCGAAAATCTTTTTTTTTCTTTGATTCAAAAGGATTTTAGGTAAGAGATGAACTATGGGTTTTTCTTTGTTTTGGATGAAGAACGACGCAATGAGAAGTGAAGAGCGTTACTTTTGGCTGAAATTTTAAACCGAGGCCTATTTGCTATTAGCATCATAAAAGCTTTTAGTTTTACTCTTATTTTCAAATGTTCAAACTAAAACACTCCAATTTGCCTTTTCCGTAATTAAAATCCCAACTACAAAAATTCCAAGAATAACTAATGGCTTAAAGATTAAATTTCAGATATCAAATTCGTGTCTCATAAATTAACCTTCAATAAACATTGCAGTATTTTAATTTTTTCCGAAATTCGATACTACAAATTTTGAGACATTACATCGGGTCTGAAATTCCCCCTTACAAGCCTCATTAAACCACTCCTTTTGTGGCAAATAAGGCTACCAAAGCAACTACTTCCCAACCAACAATAAAATTCGAAGCACAGTTGCATCTTAAGTGTTATAACACATAGTATGGGCCTAAAGAGCAAATAATAAAGCCCATGAAAAAAAACTAGTCCACATGAACGAATAATAAGCAATTATTTATTAAAAGATCATTCCATTAACAGAAGCATACTAATATAATTCTATTCCATTCCATTCCATCCAACCAAACAATTGAATTACTGATTACAACTCTATTCCATTACAGCGAACTAAATATAGTGTAATAATTTTGGATATGATGATAGATGAGCTCGGCACGAAAATAATAATAATTATTAAACATCAACATTATGTAAATATAAGAACATGCCAAAATATGTATATAATAAATTAACTACAGCAAATCAAGCATTTGCTAAGATGGCAAAATAAACCCTGAAAATCTGTTTCTATAATAATCTGATTTTAATCATAATTATTCAATCACATGTACTTATAAGCTCAAAAAGAAAACTGCTAAAGTTGATATAATTAAACATTTTATTAATAATTATGATCTAAAAATATAATACAAACAGGATACATGTACATGGATTGCTTGGTCTTCTCAAATCGCATTGGCAAATTTGTACAAACTACAGTTTCCAGTGGACATCTACCTCTACGCAGAAATGTTTTTCATCTGGGAATTCCGTAATCAGCATTTCCTAGACTCGTATTGAACAGATAACTTGTCCCACTAGATAATACTATACCAAAAACATCTGAAACTAGGATGACTCCTTTCGACATATTACATACATATATTATGAGAAGTTTCAACCAAGAATGGGAATGCAACAAGACACAATGTGGAAGACGGATATATAATAATGCCAGAGTTTTTGTAGTGCATTAAGTAAAACATTTGCCTGTCTGTAAATCTGAATATTTCCAATGAAAGCAATCACACAAATATTTTCCAAGTAATTTATGGTATAGGTTCTCAGAAACGAGAAGCTGATTTATGATTTTTCAAACATCAATCAGTCTGACATACTTAACAGGATTACTAAATTTGCATTTTCAAATTGACTCGTTAGCTCCAAGATCATCATGAAATTGTATAATCCAGAAGGCAGCAGCATGAGTATGCACCATGTATGACAAAGCATTCTGATTACCAGCACAATAACATGGTCGACGGTTGACCAGGAAGTTAAATTATCAAGAAAAATCTAGTAGGAACTCCTGTGTTTTTATGAAAAATTGCACCTAGAAAACAATAGATAAAGATAAAAGGAACAGGAGTTGATCATCGAATACAGATCGAAAAGTTAATAAAGGTTATTTACCCGTCGAGTAGTTTTGATTTGAAACAAGTGAGAATTGAATGCCATGGTAGATTGTATCTCCAGTACAGATCTATACTATCTTGCTTCCATTTGTTGAACCTCTTCATGTATAGAACGAAAAAGAACCGTCGGAATATACCTCTCACCAAAACTTGGAAATATAACCTACATCATTACAAACAATTAAAAGATATCTTAAAAAAAGTGCCCAAGTTGAAAGAAGAGCTTAGGTTGGAAGCATATTTTGATCAGCCACTGAAATCGGAAATGGATACAATGTTTCACTTTTCCTGCTTTCCTTCTAAGGAGCTTTAACATGATTGCTATATTGCTCAGACTCCAGTATGAGTGTCAAATATAGAATGCGTCAAACACGAGTATTTTCAATTTTTTCTAAGCTTTTACTTCAAGAGAAATGAAGAATCCAAGCAACGTAGCTTAATCGTGTGCTTGACCATCATGGTGAAGGTGCTGGGAGCAGTCAGTAAACAAATGAATGTGAAATTTAAGGTTTAGACCAACAATTTTATTGATCTACCTTCATATGAAATCAAATAGGCAGTCGCAATAGATTGAACGATAACAATATCATGTTCCAAACCTTTCTGTTTCTCAGTCCACAGCAATGGCATATGAGGCTATCAAGTAAGCACCAAAACTTTTTCTAGTTTTGAAACACTCACCTTGTTTGAAAGTATGATGCCCTAACAGTGTTATGTGAGTTTCCCAAATCTTGTACTGGTTGACAATCCCCCAATACTTTTGGGTCCAAAATACCTAACGCTTATCTTACTTGGAGTAAGGTATGAGTCTCTAATACAAATATGTGTTGAACACGGGTATGTTCAAATTTCGAAGTGTTTCCATGTGTTTGGAGGGAGGGCAACATCCATGTCCAAATAAGCATGGAATATAAGTGGTAAGACATGCATACTTCAAGAAGAATAAAGCATTGAAGCAACATAGACTAATGCAACTATAATTATGTCAATTCTAAAGAAACCACACATGAATCAGCGATATGAAGTACTCCTGATACTCTTTATTCTGAATAACCTTTACCTAGCTGTCAAAGATTTTTTCTTAATAGAATTTCAATCAACCAATTCTTTCAAATTCAGAGCAAGATATGTACATCACCAAACGGTTTCAGCTGCTACCTGAGTCACTAAGAAAATTTAAAGAAAATTTTCTCACCACGATAAGTTTTCCTGCATTCTCAGGCCTTTTTGCCAAGCTAATTGCAGCTGCTGCTGCAGCTCCAGATGAAATGCCAACCTAAGAAAAAAATTTAAAAACAAAACAATCAATTAGCAAAATTGGCTGGTTTTGAACACTGTACTTAATGTAAATTATAAGATCAAACTGAATTTTGTCTCCTTTCATAATTGACAAATAGGTGAGAAAAGTTTTTCGGTTGAAACTAAAGAAGATAATCTCTATTTTGACAGCAAAAAAGCTTTAAGCTGAATAGATGGCTTTTCATGTGACGAAATACTATTAAAAGAGTCTACACTAAAATATAGTTGCATATTACCAGCAGCCCTTCCTCCAGTGCTAATTTCCTTGCCATATCAACCGCTTCATCATTGCTGACCTACATTTTTATGACGACAAAATCAATATCTAAAATTCATCTAACATTGTAACTCGACAAAACCATGTGCTAAGAAACCAGTAGGAACCAAACACAATGGATCAAGTCACTCAAATGTAATATTATTCAGGAAGCTCGTGCATACAACGCAATCCAGAAAACCAGAATACAGTAGATACTCTCAAAAGGATAAGCAGAATCTTTATGGACCAATACATCCAGATCATCTCAAACAACATATCGCTTTAGGTGGAGATGCCACTAAAAATAAGATTATAACCAAGCTAGAAATATATATTGCCTTACAAAGTGGAAGGAAAAGTACAGAGGATATTAGATGTAGATCGTTTGATACATGATATTGAGACAATGACCACCTCCCTGCCTTTCTGGTTAAACTGCTCAAAAGTTAATCTGTGATGTAATGTCAAGATGCCTAGTATACACTTGCAACACATCCACAAGTAAACAGTATTAATCATTGGTTAAGAAACTAGCATTTTCGATAAATAAAAAAAGGACCTCTCATTTTCTTTCAAGTTGATTGGTTGGTATGCTCCAGCTCTTATGTGCTGCTCTTTCACTCAAAGAAATTTTTTATTTATTGGATTTTCAAACTCCTCTAACAACTCATATATAGTCTAGCAAAAGACACCGCTTCCGAGTTATAAGATGAAAACTATTTGGCATATCTTGTTCAGAGGTCAGTCAGACTAGTCATTAGAAGAATGATTAAGAGAGCTATGCAGTGAAATGATGAACACCTTATATACTTGGAGTGAAAAAAAACGTCAAACAACTGACTGAGAAGAACATGACATAACTGCAATAGTGTTTTCTATAAAACAAATTTAGCAAAAAACAGAATGTCTAAAGAATTCCAGTGACATTCCTCTACATTCGGATAAGACAAGAAGTGAAAAATAGAGGGAAAGACGATCTTCACCTTGACAACTTCATCAAGCAATTTAACATCTAGGATGCTTGGCACATAACCTGAAGAAAAATCTTTTATGATATTAGAAGCAAAGCCTAACAAATCCATCGAGAGAAACAGGCAAGAAAAATTTATGTACTGAAAATAAAAAAATTTTGACCTGGGTTTTCTCCAGAAACTATACTCCTCTCAGCAGGTTCAACACCGACAACCTGAGTAAGCAATAACATTTCATGAAGAAAACAGACACATTTAATCCACGAGAAGATGAAAATATTGAGATGGATGCAACACAATACACATTAACTATTGCCAAATGGATACTATTGCTACTATTAAAAGAAAAAGGGGAAACACAATAATGTTATATTTTGGACATATCACCCCTTAGATAAATAAAAATATCCCTAACAGGTAACAGTTACAAGCTTGAGATATTCCAAAGAGAAGTTAAGCTGTCAAACTGAAACAAACTTCATTACAGGCTTAAATAGCAAAGAGACCTTAATTTCTTTGTTCTTCATTTTCAAGTACTGTCCAGTGCCTGTAACAGTACCACCGGTTCCAATTCCAGCAACAAATATGTCAACATTACCCAAAGTGTCCTCCCATATTTCTGGTCCTGTAGTTTCGAAATGAATCTGCAGTTCATGCATGAGTATCTTCATATCACCATCTCTGAATAATATATCAAGAATATTAACATTTAGCCATTTAGGTGAACTGTTAGAACAACATTAATTACCTTTGTATTAGCCATATTATCAAATTGTTGAAGCATGAAAGCATTTGGAGTGTTAAGCACAATTTCTTCGGCTTTATCGACAGCTCCTTTCAAGCCCTTTTCTGGGTCTGTCAGAACAATCTCTGCTCCAAACGCACGTAAAAGGATTCTCCTTTCAAGGTTTATAGAAGCACGCATAGTTACTATAAGCTTGTATCCCTTAGTTGCTGCAACAAAAGCAATTCCAAGTCCTGTATTTCCACTTGTCGGTTCCACTAATATGGTCTGCGATAGATATAGCCCACAAAAATTATACATGTAATTATTCCAAAGAGAAGGTAGTTTCCAATATGAAAACATGTCTAAGACTCTGAGCCCTAGAATTCTCAAGAGTCAAAGGCATATTTGCTGATGACTTCTTTCACTAGAAATAAAGAGAATGGCTAACCTTCCTGGGAGAAATTGCTCCACTATCTTCAGCCTCACATACCATACTAAGACCAATCCTAAAACATTCAACCATTGAAAAAAAAAGGAAAAAAAAAGGTCAACTTTTAACATATTTCCAATAAACATACATGAAAACCGCTAAGAACTTGCACAATATAGGACATGTGTAGGTCATCTGTAACTTCTGAGAGTCTCCAGCTCTAATGATGACTTGAAGCACAATCAAACAGACTATTCATGCCCCAGAGTAGCATAAAAAAAGATGTCCAATGCATATGGGATAATTGTGGACTTCACAATAGAAAGAATATGTACCTGTCTTTGACACTCCGACAAGGTTCCATGGATTCAAGTTTTGCAGCAATGTTTGCCACGCATCCGTCTGTTACCTTGTTGAGATATATCATAGGAGTACGCCCAATCAACTATATCAATTTTGTCACAACTGCTCAAAATCAGTAAAGGTTTGACGCATAAGCAAAACATTACTATCAAAAGTAAACAAACTAATGCTTTTCAAGCAACACCTACACAGCAAGACATAATCAATCTAGAAGACTATGGATAAATTTTTTTTACTAGAAATGGCACTACAACATTCTGAAATGTTAAGTGGTATGTCATAAAGTTAACATAACCACATTTTATTGAATCATTCTATTCTTTAGCTCAAAATGTAATCACTATCAACTGCAAGAGATTAAAGAAGCAACAAAAAGGGAAAATAACAAGAACTACTCTCCTGGTTAAGAAAACTGTCTCCATAATTATAAAAATTAAGGTGGTGTTTCTCCAGAACCAATAAATGACTAAATCCATATTATAGGGTCTAGACCTATGTTACTAAGACTCGGCTGTGAATTGTAAGAGTCGGAAATGGGTATATGCCTGACATGACTGTACTCAAAATTTTCTGTTTTCTAGATGGTTATCTTCAAATTGTTCATGCTTCCAGGTCTTTGGAGGATCATATCTCCATATTCAAGAAAATGAATATTTCAGCAACATAAGTCACACTAACATAATCAATCTCTCAAGTAAATTAAATAGAAGAAACAAGTAACAAAAAGAAAATCAACATTGTAGAGAAGTATATATACCACACTCTTAAACAAGAAAATCAACATTCTAGAGCAGTATATACAATACACTCTTAAACAACAGTAACCACTTCTTAACCACCCCCCTCCCCCTCCCCCCCCCCCAAGACCCCTTCAAATATTATCCTATAGAAGAGAAGGCAAAGAAACTTGAACAGTAAATAGAATAAAATGCTATTAACCCACAAAAATCACTTCTCATTTCTCCCATTTCAAGGAAAATACAAAGAAAACCAATAAAATTCTTAGCCTCAAAAAGACAAAAACAAAACATCAACTTGAAAAAAAAAACTATTACTTCATTGAAGGGGAAATTGGTATTAAAAAAACTAGAACCTGGGTTACATCCTCAGCAATATTAACAGCTTCAAATCCCTCTTCTTGTTCTTGTTCTTGTTCTTGTTCTTGTTCTTCTTCATCTTCTTCTTCTTCGACTATTAAAGAAGAAGCTCTTCTTGTTGCAGCAAAGGAGGCACTTTTTACAATTAACATAGGTTTATCATAGAATGAAAAGTTCAATGAAGCATTAAACGGTGGAAAACTGTACTGTTTAGGTATACAAAGAAAGGGTTTTGGAGGAGGGAGATGTAGCAGAGAAGATGATAGTGACATTTTCGTTCTCCGTAGAGGTTTTCCTGAGGTTTTAGATTGGCTCTTCGCTTTTATAGAACCACCCTTATCTTTCCTTTTCTCTTTTTTTTTGTAATAAATTATTGGTAAGGCCTAATTTCCCTGAATAATGAAACTTTTATATTTTTTAGAATAATAATGAAAGTTTTAATTGAATAATATTTTTGCTTAATTTTTCGGATAGACCACAAACACGTTAGTGACGTACTCTGTTCGGTTGGATTCCGTTTTTAGAGAGGAATTAAATTATTTTAAAATTTTGAAATTAAAATTGTATTGAATATTCAAAATTGATAAATGTTGGACGGTTTTTAATAAATTGAGATTTTGTTGGAAAAGAAATCTATATCAGTTCAAAAAACTTAATATTATAATTATTAATTTTTTATAGCAATTCTAGATTCATTTATACATTTATAAAGAAAATTAAATATTTAAACTAATATCACAATCATCCAACCATTAAAAAAATCATTTTAAGTTAATTATTAAGTTGGTAAATCATTCATATACCTAATGTTTTGTTGTCTCATTTCATTAAATTAATTTAATTAGTGCTAGCTTTAATTTGTTATAACTAAGTCATTGCAATATGTCATATAATCGATTAAATTTATAATTAATAGATATATAATTGACAACTTATGAATAATTATCTTTTTTATAAATAAAATATTATAAAGTTTAATAAACTATTTTTCTTAAATTAAAATTATGCTTAATTATTATATTTAAAAATATCCACTTTCTCTAATATAAAACTACATTTTTAGTATTTTTTTATGAAATACTGTTATAACTTTAATTTTTTGAAAGATAATATCTAATTTTTAATAGTAATAATAACAATAATAAGGTTAAATGAATTAGTCCATATGGATATTGAAATAGTCAATTTATTATTCTTGTAAGATTGTTCCTTTAAATAATTTTTTTCTCATTCAATTTGATTTGAATAAAATGGGTTCCGTGCGGAAAATCGAACTCAAATCGAATTATGTGGTTTGGGTGATAACATCAACCCGACATCGAATTAAATAGTACAATACCTGAACCTAACATAATACATCATTTTTAGATTTTCTCAATTTCTTTGCTTATCCCTATGGGTTTATTTATACATAATATTTTGTGTTAAATCAAATTTTATTTTATTAATAAATTTTATAAATAATAATATCATAAATAAATGTAAAAGCTATTGTATCTCACAATTTTCTATTATTACGATTATAAATTATTGCTTTAACAATTAAAATTTAATTTTAATTGATTAATTATATTGTAAAGGTTCATTTTTTATAGGTTTGTAAAATCATATTCTAATCAAAGTACAATAGAAGTAATACAGTAAGGTTAAAACACCTTATTCTAATCAAATATCAAATAAAGGAAGTAAACTTTTATACAGATTCCACTTATGCAGCCTGCACCGTACCACGGGGGTCGAATTGCAACCCAGTCCAGTATTTTGCTTATTAGGGATCTGCGATTGATTGCAGCCTTCACCCTCGTAGATCCCCCTATCTTGCCACTTATATTTTATTTTAACAGGAATTTGGGTCACACAACTATAACAAAAAAACTACATATAATGCTATTAATATACTTGAAAAATAAATAAAGGAAAAATGTATGACAAATTGATAAACATTTTCTTTGTTATTATGAAGTGAGAAGTAGACTTTAGAAAAAAATATGATAAAATGTATAAATATCTCTTAATATGATTCTCGTTACTAAAATATATGAAGTTATGGTGAAATATAAGACTTGATGATTTTGACCATGTGAAAAATCATAAATTGCTTTTGATATGAATTTGATACATGTTTGTATATGAAAGATTAAGAATACCTTTGGGGTGATCAGTGAGTAATATATATATATTTGAATATGTAGTTCATGTAAACTTAGTAGATATTTTAAGATACTATTGACATGTTAATTAGGGTCATAATTGCATTTGGTATGGGGTTTGATCTATTATGTGATTCCCTTAATTGAGCATTCTTTGCAGACCATCGGGTATACAAATTCACTTCGAAGACCTTTTTGGTGTTTAAAGGCTTTGCACTATATATCTTTTGGGGACCTTTGGCATTATTGTTGTTAACCAAGTTCATTATCGGGTAATCTGATGGTGTAACATCCCTTACCCGAGACCGTTGCCAGAATCGAGCACGAAGCGTTACCTAACTTAACTTACTAATTCGGAGCATAAAAATTTACTTTTAAAATTAATTTGCTCACGTTCAATCAATATGTCCCTAAAAAAGATCCTCGAGACCCTAAAACATGCAATGAAAACAGTTCGAGTCCAAACCGGGAACATTAAAAATTTTCCAAATACTTAAACAAATTAAAATAATTTATTTCACTGTTCACAATAAAACTATCCAACTGCACAACAGTCACTAAATTAATTATAACTCGAGTTACGAAATTCTAAATTTAAATCCGTAAATTTTATCTAAAACTATACTCACATAACTTCTTACCATAAAAATTTCAGGATTTTTTGTCTAGCCAATTAGTACAGTTTTTCATTAAAGTTTCCCCTATTTCACTGGTCGACAGCTCTGACCTCTCTTCACTAAAAATTAATTATCTCTTTGTACAGAATTCAAATGATGTTCCCATTTGTTTCTATTGAAAATAGACTCATTGATAAATTTAAGCATGTAAATTAAAAACCATAATTATTTTTTTACAATTTTTAGTGATTTTCCAAATTCAGAACAGGAAACTTCAGAAACCATTCTGACCCTGTCACACTAAAATTCAAATATCTCATAATATAAAATTCCTTTGCCTGCACTGTTTCTTTCATATGAAATTAGACTCAATAAGATTTAATTATATATCTCATTCACTCTCTAATTCCATTTCTACTAATTTTGGTGATTTTTCAAAATCACGTCATTGCTGCTATACAAAAACTGTAGCTAATTGTTATCGAATATGTTCATGTCATTCTTTAGCCATAACATAATGACATACACACAAAATGACTAAGTCCCTATACATGCCATAACTTAAAACGTTTGTCAATGAAAATACCTAATTGGTAACTTGATCGTTGCTAGTGTGAAGCGATCTCCCACGACTTCCAACCCGAGCTTGTTTGATAAGACTCTGGAACAAAGGAAACGAAATAGGTAACCTTATAAAGCTTAGTAAGTTCATATGTAAAATAACAATCATTAGTAATGAATTTAGATTATTACTAAGTGATACGAGTCACAAAGGCCTTAGATGCATACACAAAAGAACGAGAAAATTAAGATTCACTTTCTTGTTTTTAAGAAAATCAAGAAACCGAATCTTGGCCTAATTTTGCTGTTTGGAGCGATTTCAAGAATCAAGAAAATCAAGATTTCAAATATTGGAAATCTTGGTCCAAGAAACCGAACCTTGCAACCAAAGCGCATTGGATCTCCGTCACGAGCATCAACGACTCAATTTCGGTAGGAGATGGATCACAAGCCCAAATTCTTGAAGGCGATGCCCAATAAGCAAATTCTAGCCCAATCAAGAAATCCATACATACTTAGTTGAAAATCAGGCCAAAATGTCAAAGGGCCCATTTTGTAAACATTTTAATTGTTAATTTAAATTTTTAGGCTCTAGGAATATGACATGTTAAATTCGGCCCAAAACAGCCCATTTAAAGTGTTTGGCCGAAATTCTCTTATTATTTTATTAATTAGGGTTAATTTTTAAGTTTTCTAATAAGATTAGGATTAGTTTGTGGCCTATATAAGTGATGGCCGACCACCCCTTGTACACATTATTCAATACATTAAAATTTCAGTTTTGATAAAGTGCAGAATTTTCTTTGGGGTTTTCTCCAAGAATTCTCTCTTGAGTTTTCTTTAGAAGTTGTTTTAGCAATTTTGTGATTGTGGGAGTCATCTTCTACCTTCTTCTTGCCATTGATATTTTTTGGAGGGGAGATTAGAGCCGTTTGAAGGGATTTGTGAAATCTTTCGGGATTTCAAAGATTCTTAGGACTTTTCTTTAATTCTTGTTGTTCAATTTATTTTCTTTAATTATGCTTGTGCTGATTCTTCTTCTAATTCTTTTGTTGTTCTTGTTTGTGTTTCAGCCTTGATTAAACTCCAAGAACTCTTTGTTTAATTCGATCTCTTGTTGGCAGCTCCTAAATCGATTCAAGATTTCCCTAATTTCTAGGGTTTTGCCGATTGCTATTTCCACTTGTTGGGTGAATTTTGGCTGCTGGAATTTGGGCATTCTTGGCCGAATCAATTTGTTGGCCGATTTGCATTCTTTCTATACTTTCAATTTCGTTTGAGTCATCTATTCTATTTCTTTGTTTCTTGCTGCTCTTTTAATTGAATTTGGGGATTTAAATTCAAATCTGATTCGGTTTAATCTTAATCTTTGTTTGTGTTTTCAGATCTGTTCGTCTAGGGCCTTTCATAGGAGTTTCTCGTGTCTTGGCAACTCGATCTTGGTCCGCGCACAACCCTATATCACTAAGCTTTCATAATTTGCATAAATAACGCTAAGTTCATACTTTCCCATCTTACTCATTGGTAACCTTACCAAAAGCTCAGAATAAAAAAAAATAAAGCACCTTACTTAATAGCTTGCTTACGTACCTGCAACATCTCATTTAACACATTAATACTCTTTCATAATATAGGCATATTGCATATCATGTCACAAAGCGTTATAAGTATAACTGAAAACTTATCACTTACTTAATACTTGAATATACTCAGTAAAATACTTTTAATATCATCAACTTATAACCTTAATATTATTAAGCCTTATGTACATATGTACTCTTTCCTCATGATCTTATCATCTCTCTGAATTATTCTTTGGATTACTCAAGTACCTTTCCTTTTGAAACTTACCATTGTCATGTCTTGACATGGTCTTACGTGGTATCATTGCCTTATGAACTCACCAATGCCATGCCTTGGAATGGTTTTACATGGGATGTTTCCTGTACTACCAATGCCATATCCCAGATATGATCTTACATGGGAGTTCTCATATCGATGCCCATGCCATGCCCCAAACATGGTCTTACGGGGGACCTCTCATCTTGGTGCCAACGCCATGTCCCAGACATGGTCTTACATGGGACCTCTCATCTTGGTGCAAACGCCATATCCCAGACATGGTCCTACATGGGACCTCTCATCTCGGTGCCAATGCCATATCCCAGACATGTCTTACATGGGACCTCTCATCTCGTGTTGACATGGATCAACCATGGTACTTTTCCGTCAATTCTTTATTAATTGCCATGTTATAAACATGGACTTTTCCGTCAATTCTTCCTTAATTGCCATGTTATAAACATGGACCTTGAGATATCAATGCCTTGAAAAATCATAGCTGAAACATACTTGCTCAAATTCTCAAGGTCAGTCACATAACTCAATAATAATAATAGCAACAATTGCATTATAATAAAATGCTACTCAACTTACATACTTACATTCTCAATCTCATCATATCCTCAGTTTATCTTACTCTCCTCAAATTAAGTTATTTATTACTTTCTTGATCTTATACAAAGCCACATTACAACTATGGTCTTATATGTAAACTTATTCGAACTCATTTTTAATGTCGAATCATTATCGAACATTTCTCAACTATTATCATTATATTCAAAAATCAATACTAAAGCATTTATAACTAATATATCAATTTAGCATTCAAACATGCTTAATTAAATGCATATTAAACACATGAACTTACCTCGATACCAAAACGGCGACTTGATCAACTTTCTCGATTTTCAAATTTTCTCCCATTCTAGGTCCAAATCTCATTTTCTGGGATCTAAAACATCATATTTCACTTATTTAATCAATTTACTAATCATTTCGGACCTAAAACATATTTTGACAAAATTTACATTTTTGCCCCTAAACTTTTGCATAATTACGATTTTTCCCATGGGCTCGGAAATTAAACTTTATTCCTTTTTCTTATATTTTATGACATGCTGAACATTTTTCCCTTCTATGACAACATCAAATTCTTGCTCTAACATGCACTTATGAACAATAATAATTTTTACCGATTATGCCGTTTCACTCGTTTTCACTGAAAATCGCTTAGCAAAAATCGTTTAACATAATTCTAAGCTTCGTATTCTATAACGAAACATCAAAATACACACTTTTCATCTATGGGTAATTTTCCAAATATAAACCCTAGCTCAAATTAATGGTAGAATTAACTTAAGCGAGTTACCGGGATTCTAAAACTGTAAAGAACATGAAAATGGGGCTAGAACGAACTTACTATGAAGCTTGGAAGATGAAAAAACCCTAGCCATGGTGTTCCCTTGCTACATTCGGCCATGGAGAAAAGAAATAAAGAAGATGATAGCTTATTTCATGTTATTTTGTTTTTATTCATTAATTAAGGCATTTTACCAAAATGCCCTTAAATACCTTACTTACTAACCATGTCTATTTTTGTCCATCAAACTCTAATGATCTAATTACTATTTAAGGACCTCTACCTTAAATCCTCATTTCAATTAAGTACTTTATGAACTAGAATACATATTTTGCAACTTTTACATATAAGCCCTAATAGACAAATTAAACATGCAATCTATAAAATTTCTTATCAGTAGTATAACACATGCATTCAATCAATCGGTAAATCATGATAATTCATCGTAATAAACTTTTCTATTTCGGACTTGTGATTTCGCAACCACTGTTTCATTTAGGCCCTATTTCGGGATGTTACAGATGGTGATAGAGCTAAGATTCTATTATTTGTGTTTAATCATAGTTATCTATCTTTGGTAGTTTTTGGTACTACTAGTTTAGCGATGTTTTACGTTTGTATCTCTTTTCCATTGGGCTTCTCATGATGACCACAACATGCAATTCTTAGAACGATGGAAATTGGTGATTCCAAAGGCCATTTCCATTTTTTTTATTTGGTGTCCTTTCCTATTTGTACTTGTTGATACAAGATACAATAAGGGAGGAAAAGAAGGAGGAGAAAAGAGGAGAAAGTGGTGGCATTGCGGAGGTAAGTTCACTTAAAGAGGCGAAGAGCTGGAACAAGGATAAGAAGATAGGCTAACTATTACAGAAGATGATTGCTCAGAGTAACTTTAAGGTGCTTGAGAGTCAATCATTTCTTCATCGTTGGTAAGGATGTTTATAGGGGAGGTCCTCTTGTCCATTAATGTGATATGGAAAATCATTATTTAGGGAATTATCCTCATTTACTACATGAAGGAAATGCACCGTGGAGCCCATTTTGTTATGCATTTAACCAATATAAGGTTGTTACACTCAAGTGTTATTCACAAAGATTCAGGGGCATGTTCACACTTGAGAAGTGTTCACACTTAAAAAGCGGATGCCTTGTCATCTTGAAGAGAACAAAGGGTAAGGAGCCTCCTTATCGCAACGAATGGTCAAAAGCATGAACTTAACCTTTCGCTCCCAAGCGGGTGGTCAAGAGAAGCACTTTCTTAGTCATAGTCAACAAGGAGTCAACACTACCTATACTGCTGACACGTGTCCCTATGACGAAAGGTTAACGTTATTTAATTGTTGTTGCTTAAGGGTTGTGTTATAATCCTAGTTTGTTATCCCACTAACTTTTACATAGTATTGTCACTTTGAATATTAATGAAATTGGTTTTTCATCTTCATTTGGTGATAAATATATTACACTAACTCAATCAGTTTAATTAATCTATGCATTTTTTTAAGAGTTTACAAGTACAATATAATTAAAGTACAATTACTAATACATGTTCGAGTAACTATAATGTAGAATTAAACAAATACTAGCATAACAAACTAAAAATAAAAATAATTCGAACTAAAACCGATCCACCAAACTAAAATTCAAACAATGACAATAAAGTTGATGTTTTTTTTGCTTTTTTTTTAACATTGCTTGTATGAACTAAATTGCACTTTTTACTGTAATATAAGGACTACCTCTATGGTTGTACCAAATATTGAATATACTCATGACTGGTGCATATTATATTCAACACTCACTTTCAAGTTGGGATAACTTAATTAATATCAACATTTGTACCTTCAAAAATAAAAATAGCCCCGTTTCTCTCTGGTGAATAGCTTTCTAATGAAAAAAAGAGAGCAAGATTTGTGGTACAACCTTTGGCTAACAATTATCAAACAGGAGGGAATCAGCTTTTAAATGGAACAGTTCTATGAGGATGCCCATATATGTTGTAAACTCTTGGCAAATTCCCTCACTCTACCTAAAATAACAGATGTATGATCAACATTTTCAATCATGTTAAGTTCAACTAACTCTGGGAATTTCTTCTTCGTGTTATTGCTGCAGTCCAATGGGACTTCCATGTCATGATCACCATGGATGATGCAAACCTTTACTGACCTTGATTTATTCAAAATTTCCAGATATTTATCCATCAACTTTGCTGCCCCACATATCACATTGTGCATGTTATGCCATGCTGAATGATGGGTGTGCCTTGTCAAGTCCACTTCCATGAAATTCAGTTCCCTGGAAATATAGTAAAACGTGGACGAACTTGTCATCTTAGTGGAAATTTTTTATTCCAAAATATAGAAAGAAATTGCAGATGTTAAAAGCATATGTTTGTATATGATATAATTTGGAAATGGAAAGGAATTGCAAATACTGGAATACAAATCTCGAACTTATGGAATGCTATCTGCTAAGGGTGAGTACATAAACTAATTGAACCAAGTCCCAAGTTCTAGTTAGATAATATAAAAATGAGTTGCAGAAGCCATAATTAAAATCCCGGACCTGCCGTCCGAATGTTACCATTTAAAACTAACTGGGTATTCTCTAGTTTATGACATAGAATGCATATAAATACAAATATAGTAAATTTGTAGGCATGTTTATTTTATTGTGAATACGAGTAAGGAATGATTATATTGTTACCTTCGAAGTGTGAATAGCTTAAGAATCATCTCCCATATCCGATGATTACGACAAAACAGGACACAAAAACATCTTCCAACATGCTCATACCATGACATCACAGATTTACCAAATGCTAATGGCGGCCACAGTGTCTTTCCAGCGAATGTGTTAAGCGCCATTAATGAAGTTGTTGCTCCATCTTTTGCACAAGGCAAGTATGGCTAAATGTAGAAGCACAGTAGATTAGAAAAAAGATTGAACAGAGAGAAGTAAGAAAAAGGTAGGTTAAAGTTTAAGAAACACACAAATTTCAAACGGTTCAAGTATGGCTACACTCGATCAAACTCAAATCGAATTTTAAATTTCAATTTAACTTACAACTAGAATTGTTGTGGACTCAATTAGGCCAAAAAGAAAATTAAGGTAAATGTTACCTACTTACAGGTGCAACAAGAGTGACTGATTTGACGAACTTGGGGTATTTAGCAGCTAAGGCCAAAGCAATTAAGCAACCCATGGAATGAGCCACCAAATGGAAAGAATTCAAGTGAAATGGTGAGATCACAGATTTGTCAATCCTTTCAACATGATCAAGCAATGTATACATACAGTCATTTTGCTTTGGACTTCTTCCGAATCCCAAAAGATCAACGGCAAAAAGCCTGTAATGATCCTTTACAGATTCAGATAGATTGTTGAAAATTGTTTCTGTCCAAAATGAAGAAGAAGAAAGGAAGCCATGCAAAAATATCACATTTTCAGCTGCCTCATCTCCTCTTCCTACTTTCAAGCAAAAATATGTTGGTATCAAAATCAACTACTGCAATAGCAAATGCCTCTGAGTGAGAAAATAAATAACTAAATAAAACAAATCTGCCTAAAAAGCTACCTTGAGGAAGATTTTTCACAACAACATGAAGCTTCTGATCATATTCTTTCTTCATCCATGAAACACAAGACTGGCATCCACAATCAGACCATCGATTCACCATCAAGCCTTCATTGACGCTACCATCTCTATCATCCTTTTTCTTTCTATATATTCTCCATTTTCTTGCAAAACCAAGAAACCCCATATTCCTCAACATATATTTCCTCCCATACAAACTCTCTGATAACATCTCAGTTTCCTTATTCTCTCCATTTTTGTCTCCGGCTTTTCCACAATAACAGGGAGTGCAGGCATTACCTTCGAAGAACTCATCGACTAACTTGAAAACCACACAAAGTACAGCGTCGAGGAAGTCTAGGAAAAGAAAGACGACACAAGTAATGGAATCGAAGAGTGTTCTTCCACTCTTCCTTGTCCATTTTCCTGCTAAATTTTCAGCAGACATTGATGGAAATGGAAGGAAACTGGTATAAACAGAAAGAGAAGAAAAAAGACCTTTGTGGACAGTTTGAGATTGGACAGGAATGTATAAAATAATACTATAAATACGAAAGCGTGTAAATATGAGAGTGGTCCTAAAATATAAGTTGAAAAATCAAGATTTTGGATTGCATCGAGATAAGATGAATGTCGAGGTAACTGCCAGAAAATGGACTTTTTTATTTCTAGAATAAAGTATTGGAACCTTTCTTGTAGAGGGTTCAAGGAATTTGAATATGTTCTCATTACTATTATCGGGGAATATTACATAAATCTCTTGGAAAAAGTATTTATATATAATAATCATTATGATTTGAAAAATAATAAAGGTAAATTATAAAAATAATTATTTATATTTATTTAAATTTACATTTTAATTCTCAATATTTCAATTGTTAGCATTTTATTATTAATTTATTTATTTATAATTTGATCATGTTATCCGCACTTAAATGTGTAACAAAAATCACGTTAAAAGTTGAACTACTTAATTTTTCAGTTTTATTGTGAGCCACCATTAGTTATTTTTCCGGGAAAAATACCAAAAAAAAGCCTATTTTTTTTAAAATTTATCGAAATGGGTCCGGTATTTTATTATTTACCGGAATGGGCCATTTTCCCCGAAATCGTGTCCACGTCAGCGCGATTTGCTTACGTGGACACAAATCGTGCCTACGAGGACGCGATTTGCTGACACATCCCCTAACATCGTGCTGACATGGACGCGATTTTGGGGAAAATGGCCCATTCCGGTAAAAAATAAAATACCGGGCCTATTTTGGTAAATTTTAAAAAAATAGGGCTTTTATGTGTAATTTACCCCTTTTTTTTGGTATTTTGCCCCTAATAATACATATTAATGTATTACTGTAATATGTAGCTCAAATTATGTATTGTAGTTAATATTCATAATATTGTAGCTCAAATTGTCAATCCGTCTATACTATTGTACTAATAATATATATAAATGTAATATTGAAGAGTTAATTGATTAAAAAAATAAATGCAACAAGTACAAAAAAGATTCAAAATTATTACTAACAAGATTTGAACCAAGGTACTAAGGGAAAAGAATAAGAATCTTAACCAACTAAGCTAAACTAATTAACTGACATATTATAAAAATACTGTTATTATCTTAATTATATTACTTACGTTCTAACGATTTATCGGACCTATTCCATACACGTGTCAAATCAAAAATAATAATACAACAATTCTGTAAAAAAATCCGGTGTTTACTTCAAATAAATAAGGAAAATAATGATTTGAATGTTTCAAAATTCAATTTTAAACCGAAAAAATCAAAATTTAGAGGTAAAAAAGGATCTTTTTCGACGAAAACTGCGGCAAATCGCCTTCGGTAGTTTGTCAACGCGTAGATCTCGAAAATTTATTCGAAATAAAAAAAATCGTCTCAATCGGACAACTGAGCCAAAAGTTATGGCCTTCCAAAGTTTTCCAAGCTAAAAAACATAAACTGTTCATGAATTATTGCTTCCACGTCAGCAAATCGCGCTTACGTGGACGCGATTTGTTGCCATGTAAGTAATCGCGCTGACGTGGACGCAATTTGCTGACACATCCCCTGACATCGCGCTGACGTGGACGCGATTTCGGGGAAAATGGCCCATTCCGGTAAATAATAAAATACCGGGCCTATTTCGGTAAATTTTAAAAAAATAGGGCTTTTATGTGTAATTTACCCATTTTTTCCTTGTTTCCCTTATTTATTTATTTTTCTTTCTCCCACACTCTTATTTTTTTCCTTTTTTCTTTCTTTCTTATCACTTTCCTTTCTCTCTTTATTTTTCTTTTTTTCCTCTTCATCTTCCTCACTCAACCTAACATGCAACACAGTCAAGATAGCTTTATCAACATTAGCTTAGGAAGAAACAAAGTTCTGTGAAACAAGGCAGAAAATGATTTGCCTTGAGAATGTTTTCTAGGATGGCGGAAGGGCCTCTAGATGAGAAATACACAATAATAGTAGGTGTCAGTTTATAATTTGTCGATGTTGTCGTAGGCAAGATGTAACACCCCAAATTCGGCCGGAAAGGTTCGACCCGAATCTGGCGTGCCACATTAGCCACTAAAGTGACTCTCCGTTAACTCCTAACCTAACCTCCAACACACCACTTATACATAGCACACGAACATAATATTAATCTTTAACAACGCAGCGGAAAATCATACATTCAGAAAACATAAGGGTTCGCATGATAAAATAAATCAGAATACCTAATCATGTGAAACAATATTTCCATACACTTAGAAATATTTACAAGCTCATATTACATTTAAGCACTTCGTATAACATTCAGACATAGCTCGCATACCTTATTATCACAAGAGATCGCAGACCAACACACAAACATAGGTTTACAGTTTAATATAGGCTTGCATAAAAACACCTGCTCACAAGATTTAGCAGATGGCATATAGTAATTTTGAATCTTAAGTTTAAAAAACATTAACAGTTCGCTTAATATTTAAATAGCTCATACATCATAGCTTTACTAAATAACATGCTTCAAAAACAAGGAAAAACATGCATACAAAATATTATAATATTTAAACAAGGTTCGTATAACTTCATAGGTTCACAGACACACAAAGGTTCATAAAGCTAAGGGTGCGCATGTAACTTTGCTAAACAACTTAAGGTTTCACATGTAATAAAATTAACATAATAGGGGTACACAAGTGAATATAGTTCATAGTAAACAATGTTTCACATGTAAATAATGTATCATTATAAGGGTACGCTAGTAATCAACAAAGTAGACATGCATGATAACATCGATTTATTAATTATCAAATAGAAGGAAAAATCCATATCATGGCTCACAGAAATAGAGTAAACTTAATAACATAGCATAGTGTACTTTTATACATAAGAAAATTATTTGATAATCAAATTAACACTATAACTATTGTTCAAAACAACATAACATAAACCCATTGCCTATCTCTATGGTTCACCCGTATCAGTCAGGTGCCTCATCAAATCATCGACATCGCTTATGCCATCCGCGATCTACTTACCTGAGAAGTAAGATAGTAGGGGGTGAGTTCAGGGAGAATTTAGTGAAATAATCGAAAACCATTAGATCATGTCTTCAAACAATATTTGAAACAATGGAAAACTTTAGTTTGAAAATATTTTGTGTACTAGGTTCGTAGGTGAGAATGCGAGACCTAGTTCGCATCTGAAAACATATTTTGTGAAAATAGTTTAAAAGCAATGTTTACAAATCTTTTCTTCCGAAAACTTGCTTTAAAAAAGGTTTCGCATTAAAATCATGCGAGGCCATATTTAAAAAAACAAATATGAGTTTATAATAGAGCCTTGAGACCAGCTCTCACATATTAGAAATTATGAACAGAGTCGGCCTAAGGTTGTACAACTGGTTCTTCAAACAGAAGACATGTCTCATCGAATAAGATATATCCAACCTAGCTCGCAAGGAGCACATAGAATGAGACATATAAAAAATCTTACAAATCTCTTGCTCTCAAGGAGCACGCAGAGTAAAGCTCACAAAAGCTTATGTTCTCAAAGGAACATGCAGAGTGAAACTTATCACAAAACTCACAAAAGCCCATGCTCTCGAGGAGCACGCAGAGTGAGGCTCACAAAAGCTCATGTTCTCAAAGGAACACGCAAAGTGAGACTTAACATGGGTGAGTACTCACGCATTTGGTATACCAATCGGAAGGCTCACTAAAGAGCTCACAGAATAGAAAGCTTGCACTAAGGAAAAGCTAAATAGAGAGCTTATCACAAAGAGAACTTAGTAGAGAGCTCGCATAAAGCAGAGCTAAAATATTTACTTATAAAAAGCTTGCACGTTAAGTTACTTTAAAACACAATTTAAAACCATTTAAAAAAATATTCTTATAATCAAAGGCTCATATAGGAGTTTGCATAAAACTGTGCTTTAAAATCCTCTTTCCAAAATCGTGTTTTGAAAACAAAGTTTCGTAGCTTAAAATAGAACTTTCAGAAAACTTACTCTTAGGTTTCAAAAACAAAGTTTCTTTTAGAAAAACCATAGCCATTAGCAAACATAATCAGAATACTATTGAAAACCCATAGTAGTTCACATAATCAAATAATTTTGGACCACTCACCGGAAAATAAAAAAACTTAAACAATTTTGGCTTTGCCTTTGTCCTTGCTAGAAGATGGTTTGGTTGGTTCGTAACAAATAAATAGATTACTAACAGAGCATACAGATATCACACACGCAAGCGAACCTAGATTTTGGGACGATCAACTTAAACAAGGTAAAGACTTACTCGGATTACTATGAATAGAACTTAGAATAGAGACTTTAATGGAAGAATTTTCAGTGAAGAATTCATAGAGTTAAGGGTCATATTTATAGACTTAAGAGTTCTAGATATCTTTGGATACCCTATCTAACTTAGAAAAGTTATTTCTTTCACGTAAAGTATTCCTAGATACACTAAATCACTTTTTCCTAATTTGATTATGATTTCATCTTTGACCAGCGAACCCTGTTCGCACCTTGACTGGCAAACCCAGTTGGCAACTTGCCTGGTGAACACAGTTCATCTCACAGACTAGCAAACCCTAGCTCGCCTAACACGTTAGCGAACCTGCCTCGCAGTGGAACTAGCTAACCCTTTATCATTTCATTTGGCGTACATTACCGCTTGAAAACCCCTTTGCTAAAAATTTTTTGACGAACACCCAGCTCACCTGAATCTTGGAAAACCCCCAATTTGCTTAACTTTTGATGATCTCAATTTACTGGAACACTAGTGAACTTTAACTTCGTACAGCTAATACTTCTGACCCTAATCTAGGGATGTGACACAAGATGCAACTGGATTTCTACAAATCTTGAAATAGACAAATGGTAAGTATTTTGAAACATTGAATTCAATTCAGACTTGAGTTTCATTTGAGATGAGTAATTGTATTACATTGTTGAGTTGATGTAGGAGAGAACCTTAGCACTATCTTTTGAATTGATCACTGTCATTGAAAATGTACCGAAATCGAATATCACCCATCTTAATTCATCTTTTGTCTGTATGATTCTTCCAACCAAAGAAAACCCCCAAAAATAAAAAATACCATTTTTAATTTCTTAATAACAAGATTTTAGAAGCATAAATTTTGTAACATGCTTGGATATCTAAAAAAAGTGGCACTTAGGTTTCTTCGACTTTTACAACTAAAGATAAACAGGCCATAACAACTAATTCACTCATACATAACTTGTCTTGTTAAAATTTCAATCTTGAAATGAACCTATCAAAGTAATTCACAACAACAACAACCATGGTCAGAGCATTATTGTACTTTGACCTTAAAAAGCTACCCTAAAGCTTTTCTGCGAGCTAAAATTGGAAACTTGTTCAAGTTAACATCAATGAATCCATGGTAGGTTTGTTTCTCTTTATACATTAAAGCAAACAACTCATTGTTTGTTCAAAGAACAAGTCATTGTCAATGAAAAATGAAGGTAAAAATGTCCTGTTTTCACTATTTTAACCAAAATTTCACTTCCATGATATGAAGGGAAATCCTTAATGATTGTTTTTATTATGTTTATTAATTTTTATTTTTTATTGAAAACACATTATTTTAGACTTGAATGTTTAATGGTTATCATACTAAGTTTTACCAGTTGCATTAGGATGTGGTCAATCCTTTAGTTTACTCCATGGTTCGACAAGTTTTGGAAGGTCATTCGATAGATCCTAATCTTACTAGAACTTTGCTGGTGTTAATTCCAAAGGTCCTTGGACCCGAACGAATTACTCAGTTTCACCTGATCAGTTTATGCATTGTGCTCTACAAGATCATCACTAAGGCAATGGTTAATAGATTATGGCTATTGATGGGGCATCTTACTCGTCCTAACCAGGCCAGCTTTATGATGGGGCAAAGTATCATAGATAATATTATCATTGCACATGAGGTAGTTCACTCTTTAAAGACTTTTAAAGTGAAGAGGTTTGGGATGGCAATGAAGATAGATTTGGAGAAGGCTTATGATCGAATCTGGTGGGACTTTCTGAAGGATACTTTGATAGAGGCAGGGCTTCCATATTTGTTAGTCAGGTTCATTATTCACTATGTATCTTCTTTTTTGCTTCAGGTACTTTGGAATGGTAATCTTACAGAAGAATTTAGGCCTTCACAGGGAATTCGACAGGAGGACCTATTGTTGACGTATTTATTTGTTCTATGTATAGAGAGGTTGGGTTATCTTATTGAGGAATCCATAGAGCAAGGGAGATGGAAACTGCTTCGGTTGTCTAAAAGAGGACGGATTTTGACACACTTATTCTTTGTTGATGATCTGTTTTTATTCGGTGAAGCTGATAGAGGGCAAGCTTACTTAATTAATGACCTTCTGAATACTTTTTGTCATTTTTCTATGCAAAAAGTTAATAGGAGTAAGTCCCTGATTTTCTTTTCTCCTAATATTCTTGTTGATAGAGTGAATGATATTTGCACCTTAGTCGGTTTTCAAACACATGGACAATTTGGAGATGCATTTAGGCATGCCATTATTCCATGGGAGAGTTGGGAAGTAGACTTTTGATTTTGTAGTGTACAAAGTTCGAAGGAAGCTTAATGAAGTGATGTGAAGAGGCTTTCTCTAGCAGGCAGAATTACTTTAGCGAAGAATGTTTTATTAGCTATACCCAATTACTTTATGGGTACAGTTCTAATGCCTATTTCCATATGTCGAGAAATTGAGAAGCTGGCTTAAAACTTTATTTGGGGTTTAAATTTGTTGGATCGTAAATTGATGCTTATGGATTGGAAATATTGTTGTTATCCTATGGAAGAAGGGGGCCTTAGGCTACGAGATTTAGTTGATCAGAATAAATTTTTTCTTCTAAAGCTAGGATACTAGTTGTTGACTGATACAGAGGCATTTTGGGTTCAAGTTTTATAGAAGAAGTATAGGATTGATGGGATATTACCGACGTCTATTACAAGGACTAATTACTCCTTTATTTAGAGGTCTTTGTTGAAGGTTTGGCCTGAAGTCCTCAACAAAGTATTCTGGTCCATTGGTGAAGGTAGTACGGCTAATTTTTGGAATGATATTTATCTTAGATTACATACCTCGCTCAGAGATTTCTACATTAGTACAGGTCAGCAAGTTGACACACTACGTGTTTATGATGTTATGGATGCCTCAGAAGGATAGAATTTGGTTAGACCGAGGAGTTGGCTTCCTAGCTCGATTTTGGCTTATATTGCAGCTGTGATTCTTCCATCACCAACAGGTGCACTAAATCAACTTATTTGGAAATGGATAGTAAGTGATAACTATTCATCCAATGAAACGTATAAGAATCTGTATCAAATTGATTCTATTGGTTCGACTATTCAATGGAATCTAATTTGAAAGGCCAAGACGCCTCAACAAGTAAGGGTCTTTCTATGACTTCTCTGGCAAAATAGGTTTTTAACCAATGGAGAATGTTTGAAGAGGCATATGACCACATATAACCGATGTCCGAGATGTGGATGTGGGGTTGAATCTAATATCCATGCAATTAGGGATTGCTCTTTTCCAAGGACAGTTTGGTTAACGTTAGTGCCAGTTCAGATCTAGGTGTATTTTTTTCTCTCTACTTTTAGAAGATTAGTTGGAATGTAATTTAAAATATGTTAATATCTGTATTAATGATGGGATGATTTGACATTCTTTATTTTCCATTATTTTTTGGCTAATTTGGAAGAATCAGAATATGTTTGTCTTCTCTGATGACCATAGTTGTTTTCAAGAAATTATGGATAAAGGCACAAGTTGGACACGAAATATTTTTATCTACGTACCCCAAATCTTCTTATCCTCATCCTCGGGCAGTAGGTTCAACTTGGTTGCGTACTAAAGAGGGTTATGTTAAACTTAATACTAGTGGTGTTGTACTCTCTTCAAGGGCTTGTGCCTCTATTGGAGGCACTATTAGATACGCTAATGGGGTGTGGCAATGTGGTTTCTCAATGACGATTGGAGAAGGTACAATATTTCAGGTGGAAGCAAGGGCGATGCTTGAATGGCTTCGTTTAAGATGGGACAAAGGATTTCGAAACTTGGAGTTGGACTGTGACAATGCCTTATTGATTGAGATTATTCTTGCTGGTGGTACCATGAATAACAGGCTGACAGAACTTATTCCTTATTCGATTTTGGGAGGTTCATGTTAGACATATTCCTCGAGCGCAGAATATAGTGGTAGATCATTTGACCAAAATTGTAGATCTAGAGCTATTGTGCTTTCATTTATTGGAGGAACCCCTGGTTTTAGTTAAAGAGCTGCTTATGGTGAATTCTAATTTGTTCGCATTGAACTAGGATTTCCTTGTGTTTCACTTTTTCTGTTTTATTTACTAAAAAAATATACAACAATCTTTCTTCAGATTAAGTTTATGAGTTTTTATAATTAAAGCTACAAATTAATTGGACTGTGAATGCATATATTATAAGGTGAAATCTAATTATACAATAAAAAAGGTTTTCTTGCACCATATCTTAAGGTATGATATCATATGAAAGAATGATGTCCAATACAAGTACCATAGACATATAACAAACTCTTTAATTTGAGGCATTCAAGGCTTTGAAATGTGGTTGAGAAGATATTTGTTGTTCTAAAAAAATATTTATCATATTAACAACATCACCTTAGTATAGCATAAAAAAAAGAAGAAAAAAGACAAGGTTGGATCATACTAGCATGTTGCATATTCATAACTTCAACCGTAAGTAGAATTGAGATGATTCATACTTTGACGAGTACATTGAAGAAGGAGATCTTTCTTAATGATGTGATTCAAATTCAAAATTATGATGAACTCAGTCAATTACCAATAGATGATGATAAGGAGCATATGTTAAATACTAAAGAGGAAATAACCCAACAAATATGCACTAGAACAATTAGATGAAATTGCGTATGATTTTTTTTCTTGTTAATATTATTAACTATCGTATTATCAATAACTTTTTTAGACTAACATAATACATATGACTATTTTATTTTTTGTACTTGTTTAGAAATTATTTTTATCATACTAATATTTTTTATAGTAATTAATATTTTTTAAATTATAAATTATTTAACTATGTAATTAGAATTTGTACTACCAAACATGAAATTGGGAATTATGATATAATTACACTCTGTTGGTCAAACGTATCCAAAGAATTACAATTCTTTGTAATTACAAGAGAGTTCAATTACTACTCTAGTAATTACATCTTTATCCAATTACTTTGTGTTGTCCAAGTAGACCTTAAGGTAGTGTTTGGAAAGCAAGCCACTTAGTGTCTCAGGCCAAAGTACGAAGCCTGTGACCATGGCACAAGATGAGCTCCATGGAGGTCTATCGATTAGATGGGGAACATTTAGCCCACGAGAACTGGCACGATTCAAAGAATTGTTGGAGAAGCCTGTCAGATTGAAGCTTGGTTGACCCGATAATGAAGACATGGCAACTTAGGCTAATTTTGGTAACTAATCTTAGAAGATAGATGGAATCATATCTTGTAAAGATTAGATTAGATTTGATATGGCATATCTTGTAAATCCCTAAAACTAAAGGATATGGTTAATCTCGTTCGTCGATGTAAATGTATCTTGACCGTCGATTTTGGGGGAGCTCAACTATAAATAGAGAGTCTTCCCCTCATTTGTACTAATCCATTGTAAGTTGAATTCTTAAGAGTAATAGAATTCTTTGAGCATTTACTCAAACACTTTGTGTGCATTCTTTCTTTGGCTTTTTGTTGTTCACTTGTAGATTCTTTTGGCATAAATCGCATCTGCTCTTCAATTTGATGCCTTGGAGGAGTTCTTAAGGAATCCTCACTTGAGTTAAGGTTGACTTAGACGAGTTTCGACGAACGGATTGCCTAAGGCCGCACGGATCGTAAGACGAAAGGTCTAGCCCCGTGACAAGTGGTATCCGAGTGTAGGTTTGAACCAAGTGATATTTGAGTTATTAGTTCGAAGGTACTATTGAGATGTTGAAAGAAGTTGTTGGTCAGAGTGAGCCAATGGAGACCCGTGGGAGGGCCAGAAAAGTAATTCGCTCGAGGGACATGCTGACAGCTTTGGAAAATCGAGTGGTTAATCTCGAGGAATCTGTAGGGAACATGAAAGAGACGCTTGAATTGGTCGAGGGACGCACGGATGGGTTTGACTCATTGGAAGAGCAACTTAGAGATTTTGTGTTGGATTCTCTCGATGCCAATACAGAAAAGATGAATGAATTAGTCAAGTCCACTACGAAAAAGCTGGTAGAGAGATGAGAATCTCGAGGATATGGTGTTAGCCATGAAGAAAGAAATAGAGGAGCTCAAGGGGGAGCTCACGATTTACAAAGCCGCTTTGAGTAATGGGATGTTGTCTTTAAGGCCGAAGCAACAAGTAATTGATGTTCCCAAACCGGAGAAGTTTAAGGGTGCACAATCCGCAAGGGATGTGGACAACTTCTTGTGGGAAATAGAGCAATACTTTTGAGCGATGGGCATCGAGAATGATGCCATTAAGGTAAACACTACTTCAATCTATTTTACTGATATGGCTCTCTTGTGGTCGCGTCGTAGGTCCACGGATGAGAAACGTGGTGGGAACGCAATTGGGACTTGGGAGGAGTTCCAAAGAGAGTCGAAAAAGTAGTTTTACCCACAGTATGTCAAGAAGGAGGCTCGGGCTAAGTTGCACCGTCTCACGCAACAAGGCACTGTTCGGGAGTATGTACGATCATTTAGCGAGTTGATGCTTCAAATCTCTGACTTGAGCGAGAAAGAATCTTTCTATTGGTTCGAGGATGGGTTAAAGCCGTGGGCAAAGCATGAGTTGTGTAGGCAAGGAATCACTGAACTTACTATAGCCATGGCCGAAGTAGAGTCCTTTGTTGAGCTTGGTCTAACGAAAGACAAGTTCGAGTCGTCTAAGCCCAATGGAAAGGGCAATAGTGAGAGAAACCATAAGGAATATGAAGAGGGACATAGCGATGATGGAAATAGTACCGATAAAACAAGTGGCAATGGGAAACCACGAGATGTGAAGCGGGGATCCAACAACCCGAGGGACAAGGAAAAAAGAATAAAATGCTTCTTTTGTCAAGGACCACACATGGCATAAAAATGTCAGAATAAATTGATGATTTCGGCAATCAAGAAGAAAGATGAGCCGAAGGAAGAGGCGAAGCCTATTGAGGGGAAGACATTGATGGTCAATTTGATGGTACTCATTCCTAAGAAGAGGAATGGTGAAAAAGGGTTGATGTTTGTGGACATCAACATTGCGGGTCAGAAGCAGAGTGCTCTTATTGATACGGGAGCATCAGACTTATTCATATCGAAAAAAACTACGAAAAAGCTTGGTCTGTCGATAAGAAAATCGAATAAAAAGATCAAGATAGCAACTTCTGAGAAGGATCCAACTGTGGGAGTAGTTCATGATGTGGAACTACAAATCGGTGAATGGAAGAGCAAGAAAGAATTTGAGGTAATCCAATTAGATGATTACGATTATGTGTTTGGCTTAAACTTCCTTGATAGGATTCAGGCAACTCTGCAACCATGGGCAGATCAAATCCATATTGTCACCGGTTCATCAACAAAAATGTTATGCCGGAGCATCGGGATATGAAGGTTGGGACCAAGGTGTTATCGTCAATCCAACTAGTCAAAGATGTTTCTTATGGGAGAAACATTAACTCGTCAGAACGAAATGCTACGAAAGCCCCTTCAGAAGTGTTAGTGGTGCAAAAGATCGATATGAAGCCTGCAGATTCGACTGTGGAGCCGACACCTTTGGGAAAGGTGGGTTGTGCATCGGGCTTCGAGGGAAAAAGAGCGATGCAAAAACAGTCGGGACGAGTAAATACTGCGAGTAAGGTACATTGCAAACACTCTGATAGTGTTTTAAATTCTAACTTGTTGGCTTGGCAAGATCGTAGGGGCCCTTTCAAAGTTCATAAGCAAGGAGGCAAAGGGACTATGGGTGGTACAAAGCCAAGAGGTGAGAATCCAGGGGATTCTAGTGAGAACAAGTCAAAATTGGGGAAAGTAGAGCGAAGACTTCTTGCCAACGGGATGTACCAATAAGTGCAATTGTTCAAGTTAAGAGGCGACAGAAGTCGAGTCAAAGGTTCCGAAGCAAGGGACAACCTGATCACAAAACAAGTCGGGAAAAAGCCAAGGCAACGGGAAAGTTCCAAGGTGAATCAAGTCAGTGTCATTCAGAAGTCACAACAAAGGCGTTGCGAGAATGAGTGGGGGAGAATGTCACGGGCCAAAGTACAAAGCCCATGACCATAGCACAAGATGCGCCCCATGGAGGTCTATCGATTAGATGGGGAACATTTTGCCCATGAAAACTGGCCCGATTCAAAGAATGTTGGAGAAGCCTGTCAGATTGAAGCGTAGTTATCCCGATAATGAAGACATGGCAACTTAGGCTAATTTTGGTAATTAATCTTAGAAGATAGATGGAATCATATCTTGTAAAGATTAGATTAGATTTGATATGACATATCTTGTAAATCCCTAAAATCAAGGGATATGGTTAATCTCGTCCGTCGATGTAAATGTATCTTGAGTCGGTTTTGGGGGAGCTCAACTATAAATAGAGAGGCTCCCCCTCATTTGTACTCATCCATTGTAAGCTGAATTCTTAAGAGTAATAGAATTATTTGAGCATTTACTCAAACACTTTGTGTGCATTCTTTCTTTAGCTTTCTTTTGTTCACTTGTAGCTTCTTTTGGCATAAATCGCTTCTGCTCTTCAATTTGGTGCCTTGGAGGAGTTCTTAAGGAATCCTCACTTGAGTTAAGGCTGACTTAGGCGAGTTTGGACGAACGGATAGCCTAAGGCCGCACTGATCGCAAGACGAAAGGTCTAGCCCCGTGACACTAGTAATGGGATGCGGGTGTAATTGCTTGTTATTACGCAAGAATGACATGTTTGGGTAATCACTGTAATTAGCGAGTCCCACCAAATTGGGTGCAATTGGAGCTCCCTAATTACACTTTCCAAATGATAAGTGGAGGGTGAGAATTGAAGTAATTACGCAAATAATTACACTCAAATCCAATTTTTAAAAAATAATTTTATACAAGTTATAAAAATTATATATTGTAAGCATGAACACGTATCAGTGTTTGAAATGGTTATGAAAAAAAATTAATATTATAAGTCATAAAAAATATATTATAAAAATAATTTGTGTACTTTATAAAGTTATACAAAAATTTATATTATTTAAATTCTAAAAAATTCTAATTTATGACTAAAAAATTATTATATAAAATAATTTACATGTTATAAAAGTGTTATAATATATTTATTTAAAAAAATTTATGGTCAAGAAGTATGAATATAATTTATTTACATGTCCATCCTATATATTATAAAAATAATACACTTATTCATAAAAATTATCATAATTTTTTTATTGTAACTTATTTGTGAAAAATAACTTTTGAAATTTATGATAAAAACTATATTATATATAAGAATTTCTATGAAAGTTATTGAGCAATTTATAAAACTTTATTTATAAATGTTATATACTATAAAATTTATATTATATTTAACTTAATTTATTAGTAAAAAATTATACAACCTAGCATTATTTTTTTTTCAAATTAAGTTTATATAAAATATAAAATTAAGTTTATATAAGTTTTTTACTTAATTCAAATTGTAAGCTTAACGAATTGTGAAAAGAAAAGGAAACAAACAAGACAGAGAGCGGCAAATTGCTAACTTGTAATCATATAAGGTTTTTTGTTGGGGACCGACTAGTATAAACAAAGAATAAGAAAAGTAGAGAAGATCAGACACAAATATTTATGTGAAAAACTCTCATTTAAGAGGATAAAAAAGCACAGGCAAAGTAGGCATTGAATTTTCATTATTAAATGAGTAAACAAACGATAGTACAATACGGATAAAATAAATCTAAATAAACTAAACTTACAAATCTAAACCCCGAAAACAAAGCCCTAACTTTCATAGAGTTCTTTTAAAAGGGGTACAAACTTTTCTCCATAGTTACCATGAAAACTCTCACAAAAACTTATTTGTGACTATATCTTGTCGCCCCCAAAAGAAAAGTCCTATAGTACTACATCTTTAATTGTCTTCTCAATTGGGCTCTCAAAACAGGGATACAATGATCCCTTTAAATAGGCTAAGATTAGAGTTCTAATCATACTAAAATATATTTAGAATAATCAGACTTTGATTGAAAAAAATAACAAAATTTAACTAGGAGAAGAAACTTGGTTTATGTCGGAACATGTTGCCACGTCGCAACGTTCCCATTCACATTGTTTGTCGTTGTAACGTCCGGAAGCTTCTTGTCATGACGTCGCCGACTGACTTTGGTGTTGTGATACTAAAGTCCATGTGTCGTGATATGAGCTACAAAAAGTGCCTATAAACTGTCCAATAAATACAAGGCACATCCCACATTTTTATTAAATCTATCCAACGATAATTACATGTACAATCAACCCTTACTATTTCAGAACAAAACATTTTCTTACTTAATTATAAAATATTAATATTAATATTAATATGAAAACTAATATTCTTTTAGTTAGTAAAAATAAATAGAGCCATTGTTGGACAGGAAGATTAACAAAGGAAATCGGGCCATTGGTGGATAAAATGATTTAAGAATATAAATTGAATTGAAGCGAGGCTTAAGTTTTATAATTATGAGAGAAATGAGATGTCTATATATAAAACAAGAATTTTATTGCAACAACTAAAAAGTTACATATAAGATTATATAAATTATTTTGGTTAAATATAAAAGTTTAGACATGTTGGTTTTTTTTTCTTTTCATGGTTGGGGAGGAGGAGGAGCATGGGGATCATGCTTGGGGTCGGGACCGGGTGGTGGATAATCTGTTGTTTCCATTAGCATCCTTTCTTCATTGAATTCATGTCCTAAATATTCCCCAAACATTTCCTCAGCTTCACTTGATTTTTTCACATCCTGCAAAATATAATTATATACAACTTTAATCTAATTATTAAATTTACATATATTCAGCCATGCAAAATTTATACGGATAGACAGACAATTGTCCAAGAATACAACAACTTTCAGAATTGCTAGTATTGATGTTCGTCTTCTTGCTTCAAAAATAAAAGTGGTTCAAAAGTGTCCTCTTTTATTTTAAGATTAATAATCTGTAATCGTTTTCTTTTTCCTAAAAATATGTCATTTTATTACTCCATTTGTGGAGTTTAGATATAAGATAATATTTTATTATATATGTTTGTCTTTGTGAGTGAGAAAGGACCTGGGTAAGTAAATTTCGGGCGGAAGAAGGGAGTAGCTCCTTATTTGACTTGAGATTTCCTATATAAAAATATATATATATCAAATAAATTAATTTTGTATAAATTAATTAATAAAAATTAAAAATTAAAAACTAAAATATTACCCTCACTTATAGCAGGAACAGCAGCACAAGAAATCAGAAGACAACATAAACCCAGAAGTACCATAAATCTAACATTAAAACCTCTGTTCTCCATGCTAATCATAAACAACGACCTTACAACAATGAGAAAAGATAAAGAAATTTGGTGATGTTAAAGGAAAACATTTGAGTTTTGGTAATTGGTTCTTTATATAGAGAGTGTTGGTACTTTCCTTGTTTGCTTTTTTTTTTATAAAAGAAAAGACCAGCTGGATTCATTTATGGAAAAGAATACAGCCAAAAAATACTAAACATCAAAAACAACCTAACTGAAAACCAATAAAATAATAATGACTAATAAAGAAGAAAAAATAAAAGAATGCAGTAATAAATAAAAACTGTTGGCTTCCTTGTTGGCTTCCTAAACCACCCCAGTATTCACAACCCAATTGATTTTGAAAACAGGAACCTCCAGATTTCCCCTTTCATTTCTTATTTGCTCCCTTAACCTTCGCATTTCTTTGGAGGAGACCCTTTTGGTCATTCGTCGATTCGTTTCACCAGCCAACCGATCTCTTCTCCTCCTCCATTTTCCCTCTCGCAAACACCGGTACTTCCCTCATCAGGTGACTCTGCTCCCTCCACTTTAAACCCTTCATTGCCAAGACATGCACAAGACCGTTCCTCTCCCTTGTGTATGTAAAAAAAAGGTAGGGGTGAGCGTTCAATCGAATCGAATCGAATCGAATCGAAAAATTTCGAGTTAATCGAGTTGACGAATCATATTTTATCATCCTAATTTGATTTGAAATTTTCTCGAATCGAGTTGAGTGAGATGGAATTCGAATCAAATCAAATCGAATATATTTGTTCGAGTTAAATTTTAAAAAATAATTTTAGGTCCTTGTAACCACTGTCACCCATCGTAATAAAATTTGTCCACCTTAATCAATTTTTTTATTAACTTTCATCACCTCATAATTTATTTATTAATTTTTTTATATACTGGTTAGCTTTTTTGCTTGCTTAGTTGTTTCAATTATCTTCAGATTCTTATCACTATGTATTTTGGAATTAAAAAATACATTAAATGTAAAAATATGATTTTTTAATAAAAGTTATTTTAAAAATAAAATGTGAAATTGATACAAATATAAAATTTTAACACGAATATTTTATGATATAATTAATAATTCAATTTTAATATAAATATTCAATATGACTAAACAATTCAATAATATAAATATTATAAAATGTGAAATTTAATTTAATAATATAAATAGTAGATATAAATAAAATTATTATTATTTATGTTTAGTGATTTTTTTGGGATAATTTTGATTTTTTTTAGAGTAAAGGGTGAGAAGTAGAAGTTTAGGGGGAAAATAAAAAGTTTTGAGAAATAAAAGTTTGAGGGAAAGTAAATAGGGGGAGTAAAATTTTGGAGGGAAAATATTTAAAAAAATTAGAGGGGGGAGGGTTTGGGGTAGATGGGAGGTGGGAGGTGGGAGGTGGGATGGGAAGGGAATAAAAGTTTTAGGGGAAAAGTGGGAAGGAGTAAAAATTTTTGGGAAAAATAAAAGATTTTGAGGGTTTTGGGGAGTAAAATTAACAGTTTGGTTGACTTGACTTTAATACATTTCACCCATTCCATGCATGTATCATTCTTCGTTTCCTTGAAAATATTCATCCTCGCATATTGAATTTGATTGAATCTTGATTTGATTTGCTTGACCTTAGACCTTGCTGTTGGGCCTTGAGGTAGTGTAAGCACATCGCATCTATAGGCCTGAAGTTGGGACTTGAGACTCGTATCAAAAGTTTAAGTTGATTAGTCCTGGTTTCGGTGGTTGCCAACCCTCAGCCACTAGTACTTTGGAAGCCAAACGTTCTTTACTATCTTTCCACTCTTGGCTATACTTGTTTATGAGATTCACTGTTTCCTGTACTGACTAATTTTGCCCCTTATGCAGGATCCGATATCGAGCGGTCCATATTGCCTACACAGCACCACATCTTCATCGTTCTCTTGACCCTACTTGAATAGATAAGTCATCCATTCTCTATAATTTGTCTCGGAGATATTTTGTGGCCACCCAACTCCTAACTTGTCCCATATTTCTTTTGTAGATGCACATTCCCTGAACACATGCTCAATGGTCTCACTGTCATTTCTACATCTTGGACATGTCATTACATCGCCTAGTCTTCGAATTATTAAATTGTTAAGTGTTGAAATGTAATTATTAAACACCCTCTGATTTGTAATTTTTACTTTACTCAGCGGCTCAATTTGCCAGAGTTTTTTGCAATAGTTCCTCTAAGGATTTGGTATGTTGGTTATATTTTCATCTTGCATTGTCTTTTTGTAACCACTCCTTACCGAATACTCCCTTGTTTGTTCTCCCCTTCGTACCATTCTGTCTCCTTATGGGTGTCAAGCTAGAGGGATGCATAAGATTCGTTCTGCATCTCCAGACGAAAAAACACCGGTAAAAAGCTCCTCCATCCATTGTCTTGTTTCATGCAAAATCAAATCAGATACCTTTATTATCGAACTGTTTGTAACCTTATTATGAATTCTATAATCCACAGATTCAGGGATCCATTCATCATCCCTGATTGATATACTCTCCCCTATCCCAACCCTTTAACACATTCCTGATTTTAGGAGTCCTTTAGTGCCCAGATGCTTTTCTAGGTATACGACGGGTAGTTCCCTAACCTTGATTCTAAAAAAAGTAGATGATAGATAATATTTTTCCTTGTTTTCTTTTACATTAGTATCAAATTAATTTTTTTTAACATTAATCTCATTATAGGTTCTTATCATATATGCCTAGAATTACCTATAGTCGCTCATCAACCTTTAAATAAGGGGATAATAATTCATAGTTTGTTGACCGTAAATTGTAATTGTAAATTTTTTTAATATTTTTAACAAATTTGATTAGAATTTTAATATATTTAAAAAATTGTACAATTGATTCTAAACAACATTTTGAAAAATATGTACTTCCCTTGTGTTTAAAATTTTTGGTTTGATTGAAACAAATAGTCAGAGTTTAACTAGAAGATTATTTCACAAATTTGACTGAAGTAGGAGTCATACTCAACAAATCTCCACCTTGACTCATATTTCCACAACGACATTTTTGCCAAAGCCAACCACAAGCCTATCTTGAACTATGTAGGGAATTAACTGAGTCAAATCTGTGCTTAGAAACTGAAAGTCTTCTAACCTTTGACTTGTACACTACCAAATCAAAACTAACTCGGGTTTGATTATCACGAACACAGTGCCTTAACTTTTCGAAACCTGCATCCAAAAGAGAACCTCTCTTTAACGAAACGGTCATACCTTTTTCCCTCCTATGACCAAGTTGCCTCCGCTCTAAACAAGTTGACTTCGACTCCGTAATGGACGAGGGATGTCCGATTTCACCGGTCATTGTAGAACCTTCCAGAATATAAAGACTATTGGTCCTTTTACCTTTTAACAAAACAAGAGCTCTATAAGATACCTTAATGCCGCTCGACTCGATATTGATTCTCATCCTTTCGAGTTTAAAATACTCAAAGAGATGAGATTCTTTCGTAAACTAGGTACATACGTGACATTTGAGAGTGTCTTAATCATCTCATCATGCATCCTAATTTTAACAGTACCAATACCAATTACCTTACTAGATGAATTGTTTCCCATACTTACAACTCCACCTTCAACCAAACTTTATGTGGAGAACCATTCTCTATTGGGACACATGTGGAAAGAACATCTCGAATCTAGGATCCATTCGGACATAAGCTTGGAGTTATCGCTTGTTGACACTAATAAGAAATCATCACCGCTTTCATCGGCCAAATTAACATCAATTACATTTTCCTCGCTACTCTCAGTAGCACTTTTATTTCGCAGTTTATAGAAATTTGTTTTGGCATGACCTAATTTTTTACAATGGCGACACCATTTGTCTCGTTTCTTTGATGCTACAAAAACAAAAGCTTTCCTACCTGCATTGCTATCCGAACCAAACTCATTATCTAGTTTGTCTTTAGTAAAAAAATGACCCTTCACATTTTTGAACAAAAGTTTGTCTCTGTCATAAATCAGGGTCTCTTTGAAAGACTTGTGTCAAGGGGTAAAGAGCACAATAATAGTACAACCTGATCTTTATCGTCAATCTAACCTCAATGTTCTTTAAGTCATTTAAAAAAGTAATAAGTTGACTGATGTGATCTCTAAGAAGATCATATTCATCCATGCAAAATATAAATAGGCGTTGTTTCAACACTAAACGGTTAGCCAGAGACTTAGTCCCATAAAGAGTTTCTAACCTTTATCTCAAGGCGGATGAGGTCTTCTCCATCAATACTTACTGCAATATCTTATTCGCGAGACATAACTAGATTGTAGACAAGGCTTTTTCATCAAGCTCTTCCCATTCTGTTTGATTTAAATTCTCAGGCTTTTTCCTAGTAACAACCTTTTTAAGCCGGTTTGAACTAGAATTGCCGTCATCCAAACTTGCCACAGATTGATTACCAAACTTCAAACTCCATACTCTTGATCCCACAAATTGATTCTCTAAGCACTTTACAATCGATTTTGATTCTCAAACTCCATACTCTTGATTTCTTTCACTTTCCAAATTATTAAACCTCCATTAAATCCAAGAAAAACATCCAAAAACACCACAGATTCCTTCATTGTCAAGCTTGTGGGTTTTTCGAGTTTTCGATCAAATGCTCGATTTTTCGTCGTCTAAGGTAATGATTCAACTCCTAAATATTTTTAAATACTATTTAGTTTTTAAGCTAAGTTTTTAGCCATTAAATCGCATGTTTTAAATAAAAGTTGAAAATTAGGTCGTTAATGGTGAAATTTGAGACTTTGCATAAAAACGTGGTTTCAAAATATTTTTCAATTAGTTTTGATGTAATTAGAAGGTTTTTAGACTTACTTTGAAGTTTGTTAAAGAATTCTTGAGTTTTAATGAATTTTCGAGAAATAGCCATAAAACATGTCGAAAAGCTTGATAATATGAATTAAGTATTTTTGTGGCACCCCAAACCTAACTGGGACGGACCTGCCTACATTCGAAGCGTTACATTAGCCACCTAAATGACTCTCCAACTAATGACCTCCCAAGACACACCCCGACCTTATAACACCTCAATCTTATCCATTTATTAGTTATTTATTAATGCAGAAGCAATTTGTGAACCAATTTTAAACTTTTTATAAGTAATTTAACTTAAAGACATTTTTGCCATTTTACCACCTACAGTTAAACTAACCCGAATTTAAATCTATATATTACCAACCCTCTTTTAGTCAATTTATGTAAGCCCTAAAAATTTCAACTTAATCCAAGTTTATTTTCTATGTCTAATTCAAGTTTTATCATCAAGAACTAAATCGTAATAATTTCAAACTATAAGTACTATACTCGAATATTAAATTGAGTGTGTTTCTAACCAATTTTATCAATTACAAGTCTAATCCTAAAATTTTATCAAGCTTCCTTATCATTTAAGGCTCTAATTAGACTTATCAAGTTACAAGACTAATTTGTAATTTAAACGAATTAGATAACCAATTTAAAAAGACCAGAATTCAAACCCCCAACAGTCTACTGCAGTTTTTTTTGTGCGAAAAATTCGATTTTAAACCCGATTTGAGTATTTTAATGGCCAATTAAACTTGATTTAGCTACAATTAAATATCATACATATTCATGCACCTTCAATTGAATTTATTAACACCAATTCAGCCTCAATTAATTAGAATTAAACATTCAATTTCATGCATATCATCCACCGATTAATTGAAACAAGTGGCGTACCTTAGTCGCTAATAAACCACTCTACGGAAGCTTCATTTAAATAATGGTTAGTGTAAACATCATACCTTACACACCGTGTTATCAAGCAACAATACATCGTAAATTATTCAATAATAAAACTCAAACATCCATATATGATATTAGAAAACCTTCCAAAATAAAAAATGTCCAATGTCCAAGTCCAATTACAACCAAAATTAAACTAAGTCCCGGAAGCTCCACAATGCCCGATTACCATCTCTAAAATGTGTATCTAAATCTTTAACGAGCCTTAATCTTTTGGAACTCTCTTGCTCGGCTTCTCAGCTCCTCAATCCCGTCAGTTAACTGCACGAATGTGAGGGTGTGAGCTTAAAAAGCTCAATAAATATGAATAAAATGACGAGTAAATTAGCACCCAAATCATGCTTAAATCGAAACCAATCAAATAAAAATTTTCAGTCACAATATTAATCCATAATAGTTCAATGTCATAAGTTCAACCATGTATCAAAAATCATAATTAATCAGGGCATATAATCATCAATTTAGCATATAACATTTCATACATTTATATTGGCATATACAATCATAGCTTAATCGGGTGATCATACATCAGATAAACAGATCTCCTTACTCCTAATCAGAATCAGAATAAGTCCCAGGTTGAGTGGGTCGAGGCCACATGCTCCCTTATATTGCCTCAAATCAGTCCCGTTCAGTGGAGATACAAACTCAACACTCCCTTATCTACTCCAAATTAGTCCACCTAGAGCCTTATTGCTTACAAATAACATATCAATATGGTGAGTACTCACAAATCCTATGGCATGCCAACTATATCCAATGGATCCATCATGCTATATTACCAACATAATCAATCAATCAAAATATAATTTCAGTCAATAATGCGTTCAATTTAAAGTGCCAAAATGCATATGTGAATCATGTAACATAGTCATTTTAACATGAAATTAAATCTAGCATACCAATTACCTATTATCAATGTTCATTTATCAATTGAAATATCATCATACCATGAACCAAAAACTCCAGCATGCTTGCTTAGCTCACTATTATAATCAATCAAATCAAGCACATAAAATCACTAGATGCTCACTTACCAACATTTAACAAAAATTTCATCACTTAAATATATATCAATAATCTTACACAATTAACCAACCAAAACTCAATTAAATATTTTCAATTAGTAATTAATCATCCAATTAAGCATAAGTGAGGGTCAATTTACCAAATCGCCCTTTAATAACACTCACCACACAACTAACTCAACCACAACCAAGTGATCAACCAAGCAAATCCAAGCTTCAATTTCGATTAGCTCGATCCTCTTCAAGATTCAGAGCTTCAACAAAAATAAAATAACCTTTCAAAAGATATAATAAACACAAATTTTCATCAACTAGGCTATTCAAAATTCTCACTCAAAGTTACTTTACTGGATTTGTGTTATCAAGTCGAAAACTCGATTCCTCACAAAATCGATCACTCCAGCACTCCTAATCACTTCCAAACATCAATACTAGACCAAATAAACATATACTAAGCATTAATTTCACATTTAAATCAATTTCACAAAAATCCAAAAATTCGGTTCGTGAAGGGGATGAAATTCGAATTTCTTTAAATTACTTTACAAAACATGTTTAATCTTGATAAATAAAATAAAAAAATCTTCTAATATATCCATTTTGAGTTGGAAGATCCATTGATTTGTAGATTTTCTATCAAAATTCAAGATCCACCATTAAAGCACCTTAAGCTTTTGAAGAAGACGACATTGATAAAAAAAATGATGTAATTATCACTCAAATCATGTAAATATGCTTTTAATCATCATAAAAATAAGTTTAGAAATAATAATTACCTTTGATTTTTTCTAAATCCTTTGATTGAAAATCTTGATTTAAGAATCTTGAGAAATTTCAAAATATTTTTGGCTACTCTTGTGAATAATTTCGGGTGAAAAAAGAGAGTATTTTGAGAAGGAAATTTGTTGAATCTATTCTCTGATGATAGGTCTTTAAAACCATGCAAAGAAAACGAACTTTATAGCTCTCTAATCTGATGTAAATGGTGTGAAAAGTAGGCTAGATGCATTGTGTTTAAAATTGAAACAACCCACCATAAATTTAAAAATTGGGAAATTTCCTAATGGCCACTACCACATTTTCCTTACTTTACTAATTGATCATTTCCCTCCAAAATTCTAAATTTAAAGGTTTATTTGCCAAATAAATACATCAAAATTTCTCTTATTTTACAATTAAATCTAATTTAATTAATATTTAAATTTATTTCAAATTAACCCCCAATAAAAATTATTTTAAAATTCTTTTTCGACCCAAATTAATTATTTTAACTAATAATTATTTAATTACTTTAAAATTATTTTTTCCAAAAAATATTTTTATTTTTTCGGATTATTGTTTAATCAATTTTAGATGAAATTGACCTCCTAAATTAAATTAAAAATTACTATTAACCCGATAAATTCCTAAATTCACGCTCGAAACCTAAAAGATATACCCGAAACTACTAGACCCGATTTAGGGATATTACAATTTTATTGTAGTTTAAAGGTTGGAAATTAGTCATAAGTTAACTATAAGATGAATGAAATTGGTTTTAGGCGAAAAGACTGAGTATAGACCGAGATATTCGAATTTTAAGTTTTCTATGTTGAAGGTTTCGATCAAAAGAGAACCTAGCTTAAGCTTGTGTTTTTGGATTGTTTGATGTGAGCCTTTGGCTAAATGTTGATTGTGTTTTTGTGTGATTTACTTTACTGAAGCGTTGGAATCGATAAGACATTCTATGAGTAGAGATAAAGGCAATGAAAAGATAGTTTGAGCTTTCGGCTTTTCAGTGAATGCGTAATTGGTGAGTGTTTGGAATAATTACTTGTGGGCATGATTCAATGTGTTATTTGGAAATTTAGTAGTAGCCTAAACCCCTACTCTAAATTCCGAGTGTAAGCTTTCTCATACCTATGTTATCTTGTGAACTATGTGAATATGTGAATTGAGATGAGATGCTATAACATGTGATATGTGGTTATGATAACTGTTGTAAAAACACAAATGTGTACATGTTATGTATATGTTAAATGTTAGGGACAATGTTTTACTAAATATGCAGATATGCAGTGATAGTGCATGGATAATCGGTAAGTGATATGTGTTTGGTTTCAGATATTTTGGCATTGTGATCTTAAAATTGTTGGATATAGTTGACATGCCATCGGATTGCGAGTACTCACCTATATGTACAGTGATTTTGGATGTTGAGGCCTTGGGACATGTTAGAGGGATAAGGGAATGTGAGCTAAGCTCTATTCAATGGGACATGTGAGGGGAAATAAAGAGAGTGTTAGCTTTATGCTTCACTTTGGGGACATGTTTGACTCTATGAGTCTATGTGGTGTGTTGGAGATCCGTGTATCCGATGAATGATGATAGAGCTCACTTTTATGTTTCATAGCTCAAGTGTTAAATTATCTTAAATTATGAATATGTGTATTATGATATGTGTTTATATGAAATGTGACCATTATGCAATTTATCTATAAACATGTTTTTGTGTATTGTGATATATGCTTGAATGTTATGTGATTATATGAGTATTGTGATATATGCTTAAATGTTATGTGATTATATGAGTATTGTGATATATGATTAAATGTTATATGATTATATATGTAATGTGATATATGCTTAAAAGTGAATATGATTACCATGTAAATGAACTAGCAAATAATGCACGAGTAAACATAATATGACACTAGAGTTGAAACTGTTGACGTTGTGCTATATGATTGTTTCGTTAATACTTGATGAGTTGTTTGCATGGTAGTTGTTCTAGGCATTCATTGAGCTTGTTAAGCTCACTTATTCCTTTTTAAACCCTTGCAAAGTAGTTAAGTGCCGGTGTGAGCGGTGTGGTTCCAAAGGGTGATCCAAGCAAGTCCTTTTCCGTTATTTTGTAGGTGTTATTGTTATTTTTTTTCGTTTTGGGAATAAGGCAATGTGGTAGACTTTTATTGGTATTTACCATGATGTTTTGGATGTTTTCATCGACTATTTGTTCCTAACTTTATGAGATTTGTTTCATATTATGTTGATTATTGTTTGGACTTACTTTCGATGTTTAAGACTATTATTATGACTGTTTTGATGTTTATTTGATGACGGTATGTTAGCATGATGGATTGGTGCATGTTGGAATGATTTATATGCTCAAGTATGTTGTATTTTTTTGGTTTAGAGCAGAGGTATCGATATTCGTGTTGTAAAAACGATACCTTTGTGATTTTGAAATGTGCAGGGAGACAATAACATAATTTGGTATTGATACCCTATCACGAGTATCAATATTCGGGGTGGAAATATTGATACTTTGGCAGAGATACTGATAATTTTTGAGGTTTGGGTTTTAAGCAAGAAACAGTAAGTAGTTTTGGTACCAATTTTCCAAGCGGTATCAATACCACTTGAGAGAATTATCGATACCTCACCTTTAGTATCAATACCTACGTAGTCAGTTTTGAGATTTTTGCTAAATGGACCTTATGCATGTTTAATTGTCATTATAAGATTATTTAAAGTATGTTTGGCATGTTCTAATAATGATTGTTATATGTTTGAGTAAAAATTTATAAGATCACTGTTAAAGAGGATAATTTCTTAATAATGTGACAATTTACTATGAGTAAGACATGAAACGGTGGTGTGACATCCTGATATTCGGGTTTGGCGATCAAGCCGGGTATAGGATGTTACAAATACCCCTTTCAAAATGGAATGAATTATTTTTTTTTTAAAATGCATCCTCATATTCCATCGGTTTGCTAAAAAGATACCAATAGTTTTGGAGGTGAAAAAATTCATTTCATTCAAGATAAAAATATTTCTCAATATAATTTGGTGGATTATTTTTAAACACTAGGAATATGACCTCGCATTACGAGATTAATTTTACATTATTTTAAATAATTTATTCATTTGTAATATTTTTTTAATTATATATGTTAAATAGTAGATATTATATAAATCATTTTGTGATAATTAATTTATATTTTATTATTTCAAAATTTTGAAATGCTTATTTCAACAATTAATTATATAAATAGTATAACATTATATAAATAATTAATGTTTAACCAGATTTAAGTTTAATTTTCACAAATTTCAATCTTTGGTCTATTCACGACAAATTTAGTTAAAAGTTAACAATAACATCAAAAAGGATATTCAAAACGTGTACTTCAAATTTAGTTGTTTCAAATATTGATAAGTAAACTTAAAAAAAATATTGACAAGTATAACAAACGTCAAACGAAAGTGCTTTTAAAGTATTTGCCAAGGTGAAAATTAAATCTAATTAAAATCAAAGCCTTCTTAACGAAAGCTTTTGTAAAAAAAATTGTTAATACGATGTTTTTTTTTTGTTAGATTTATTAATTACATGGATACCAAGTGAGTATTTTTTTTTAAAATTTTATTTTGAAGTTTTTAGCATTTCGACTTAATGTGACCCTTATTCTTACAGTAGCCACATTCTTTGTCACAGTTTCTAGATTTAGATCTTGCCGTCGACCTGTTTCGATTTGGATTTTTGGATTATTGTCTGCCCCTCGCAATTAGAATTAAGGCTTGCCCATCTTATCTTTTGTTCGGGCCTAACTCATTATCAAGTTTATCCTTTCAGTAGATTCCCCTTTATGTCTTCAAATGAGAGATGATCACTCCCATAAATTAGAGTTTCCTTGAAAGTTTTATAAGAAGAGGGCAAAGAACATAACAATAACATAGCATGATCCTCATCGCTAATTTTTACTTCGAGATTCTTTAGGTCCTTCAGAAAGGTAAAAATTCACTAATATGAGCTCTAATAGACTCACCTTCGATCATTCTGAATGTGTAGAGATGTTTAAACACTAACCTATTGGCTAAGGATTTCGTCAAATACAAGGCTCCAGTTTCTTACATAATATAAACAATGTTTTCTCTCTCAAAACCTTCTGTAACAAATTATTTGTTAAAATAATTGAATTGTTGATAAAACTTTTTTATCTAACCTATCTAACCTATCTCACTCTGATTACTCTATTCCTGCGAGCTTTTTCTCTATAAGGATCCTTTTAAGATCACTATGAATCAGGACTGTCGACATACGAACTTGCCATAGATTAAAATTTGTGATGCCGTCGAATTTATCAATATCAAACCTTGACGCTGCCATCTCTAAACAAGTTCAATGTGGAAACCGAACTAGCTCTGATACCGATTTGTAAGGAATTGACATGTATATGCAACAAACAAGTAAATAAAGCAAAAATTGAAAAAGATTGAACACATAAATTTTACATAGAAAAATTCTTCAAAAGCGGATAAAAAACCACGGGCTAAAGAAAATTCCACTATAATAAAGGAGAGTGCAAAAGATGAAGAGAATCAAAAGAAAACTCAAAGCCCCAAAAGAAAAACCCTTCGAAATAAAGAACAAAATTATCTCAATCTAAAAATTTCTTTTGTGTTAAAATCTAGAGCAACTAAGGCCTATTTATAGGCCGAAATTTGTAGCTTATATGACTAGAATATCACGGCCAAATGAGTATTTTTTATTTAAAAATGTCATGTCAATAAATTTAACAAAAAAATAATACTAACCGTCAGACTTAAATTTAAAAATATAAAAATTAAAAAAAATTAAATTCTTGAAAATAAAAAATATAAAAATTAAATTTCAAAAGAGTGCAGCGAGTTAGGAATGTTTTAACTAAATAAGAAATATTATATAACTCAATTTAAAAAAGGTGTAAACATTCAAATGGCCAGGCAGTTGGAGTACTCGAGAGAGAAATTAATTACGGTAAATTTATATTGATATATATTGAGTCAAATAGTAAGGAGTTGGACGTGGTTTAAACAAAATATCTACTCCAAAATTCTTATGAATAGATAAAACGGACACTAAAAAATTTTTGCCCCTAATTTTGGGGTTCAACCTAACTCTATCTTGAATTAATCAAGGTGCAATGCGGACATCTAAGGTGTAATGTGGATACTAGAAGTGTTTATGGGCCGGGTCGAGTCGAGATCGGGTTAGATCGAATCAAAATTTTAGGCCCATTTGTTAGGTCCGGCTTAAAAAATGGGTTTAAAATTTTGTCCAAGTCTGGCTCGGATAAAAATATTAAAACTCGGGTTCGGGTCGCCCGTATTAATTTTATTATATTATTTTTTAATATATATATATTTTAAAAATATATAATATATCAAAAATACTAAAAATATTAAAATAAATATTTCTTAACAAATTGAAAATAAATTAAAAAACAATATGTATACTTAAATGACACTAAGATAGATGCAACTTAATAAGCAAATACCTCTAAAATAGTAATAAAATTAACAAAAAAAGTTATACAATATCCAAATAATAACAACAAAATAGTAACAATATAATAGTGAAATGGTAGCAAAATAGTGAAAAAAACAACAACAACAAGAAAATGGCAAGAAAACAGTAAAAAAAAGAGCAAGAAAACAGCAAAAAAGACAATAATTTTTTTTGCATATTCGGGTCGGGTCGGGCTCAAGCCCAAAAAACTTTACCAAAGGCCCGACCCGTTTTCTAAACGGGCCTTACTTTTTTGCCCAAACCTATTTTTCGAACCTATATTTTATTCAAATTCTCTCACTTTTTGAACGAGCCCAACCAATTTGTTTCGCAAATTCCATCGCCCTTTTAGCCATCTTTAGCTGTGCTAAACATGATATGTTATTCTCTCTAGTTTTATAACCGCACATGCCAACACTAAATCATGATTAATACCAGAAAATCAAACAAAATTTGAAATATAAGAGTAGTGCACCTATTTTCAAAATCTAAACTGAAAAAAAAATCTAAATTCAAAACACGAAATAAACTCAAGGCTTTTATATTACACAAAATGGAAAAGCAAGTAGCTATGCTGTAAAAAAAAATGAAGATTTTGGTAAACCAAAGCAAATGAACGATATAAATATAAAGTTGAATTTTAGTTATCAGTTTCTAAGACTTTTGGCTTCATCCATTTCTTAATCTATTGTTTAACACCTCATAAATCCCTCGATCCTCATCCTGTACCTAATTAATCCCTATTTACTTAAAATAGAGTTGAAAATATGTACGGTCAATAAAAAGTAATTGAAAATTTTAATATTTTACCCATACAAATATTTTACAAGTAAAAACAACATAGACTAAAATCACTATAATGCTTCTATTTAATCATAATGACTCTCAAAAGGAGTTGGTTTTATTATATACTAGGAATATAATTATAAGTGATCATGGGTTAGGTTATCCGGCCCGACCCGACGGCCCGCCCAAAAACTGAGAGGATTCAGGTAAAAATATAGGCCCAAAATATGGGTTTGGGCAAAAAACGAGGTCCTTTTAGAAAACGGGTCGGGCCTCGAGTAAAACTTTTTTGGCCCGGGCCCGACCCGACCCAAATTATATATTAAATATATATATTTTAATCAAATATATATTTTATTTTTAATCAAATATATTTTTTATATATTAAATATATATTTAATATGAGCCAGGTCGGGCCGGGCTCGGGCTTAGCAATTTTCTTTTGGCCAGGCTTGGACAAAATTTTAGGCCCATATTTCGGGCTAGGCCCGGTCTGGGCCTAGAAAATGGGCCTAAAATTTTATCTGGGCTCGGCCTGGCCCGACCCATGATCACCTCTAAATATAATCTCACTTTGTTGTCACGGGTTGCGAATCAAAGTTACGATTGTGTAAAGAGCATCCCATGGAGGTCAATCGATTAAATAAGGCTTATTCGACCCATTTGAACTGGCCCGATTTGTGGAACATGTGAAGAAGTCCATTTACTTGAAGCCTTGGTGGCCTAGTGAAGCACTTATGAAAAATTAGGGCTACCTTGGTAAATATAGAAAGTAATCTTAGAAGATTTGTAATCTGATAAGATTTGATTTTATAATTTTAAAAGATTGAGTTTGTAACACCCCAAACCTGACTTAGATATTATGGTCAAATTTGGAGATGTTACGTAAAACTATTGTAAATCTAGTTTTTCGTAAGTCTTGAAAACATGTCGTAAACTTTTATTACTTAAACCCCGGTTTAATAGGAAAATACATCTAACTCAATTTATAGTGAAAACGATGTTTGCTTGCATTTTCTAAAACGAAAAATTTACAGCAAAAATTCTCAGATCATTATGTTTTGGAAAACCAAGTTTATTTCCTCGGAATCAGTTGTCTTGTAGGAAAACAAACATTCGATAAAACGTTTTTAATAGTATCATGCAAAAATTGAAAATAAAATCCTAAAAACCAAAACAGTCCAAAATAGTCCAAACATTACAAAACGCTTAAATCCAATTTAGATAAATAAAATTTACGTAAACATAGATAAAATTGAGCTCCCATCTCACCGACCCGCCTAATTCTGAGGGTTACCTGAAAGTATCAAACAAATAGACAGTGAGTTTTCGAATCTCTGTGTGTAACATACAATTTAATCAAACTGATTTAAATCAGATAGAAATAGCAAAAACAGAGCATTTCAGAGCAATACAGATACATACATATAATCCTACCCCCATCCCAACACAGCATATGGGGTATGAAACACCCATCCAACCCTACACACCACTTAGTGTCAGTTTGACACTTTACAGAATATTTGCAGTTGAGCTGCCAATTTAGTAGGTGAGTTATCGCCATTTACACACTTCCTCCATTTAGCAAACCCATCCCAGATACAAATACAAAACGTAACAGAAATCAGACCTGTTTACAGTATACATGCATAACATAACAGATTCAGAACATACATAGCATTTTTCAGGTTACTCACAACTTATTACGAAGCTTACTTATCATATGATATCTCAGTCATACAAGCAAATATAAGAATTTATACTAACAGATGCCCAAATTTCATGTTTTATATAGACTATTGATCACATACCAACCCCACAGAAGGCCTACGATCGACCGAAACAATGTTTACAGCCTTAGGGAAAATTTCAGAAATTTAGGCCTACACAGCCAGCACACGCCTTGTCACATGATCGTGTGTCACACATGGCCTACCACACGGCCGTGTGGAGTTGACTGTGTAAATTTTTTTCTTTTGCTGTTCGTTATTTTTCATTTTTTTCGTTACACAGCTGGTCCGATTTTAATGTAAATGCAACCATGAGACTTCCAGAACCTAAAATCGACAATTAATCGCTCAAATTTTACTAATTGAGAAAACAATCCAAGCTCTCGCACATTGTTCGGTCCTAAGTTAGAAAATTACTTGAAACGTATTAAACAAATGAATAAGCTAGAAGCCTAGTGTGTGTCTTGGCCCATAAAACAAAAATTTCTTATAACATACACAAATGTAAACACCAACACAAAATATTACTTATAATGTTCTCATGCACGAATATCATATTAGAATGACACAATACCAAAAATATATATCAAATTAGAAAATTATATTTCCAGAACATATATCATATCAAAATGTCATATCATATTAGAACAAATCCTACCCCCATCCGCTACACACCAACTCCTTCCATCCAATCATACGGGTCGTGGTGATATGCCACTCATATAGGTGTAGTTGAGCTGTCAAACATATATTGTAGTTTAACCGCTGAATTGTAGTAATACTGTTTAAAAACACTTCCTCCAACATCAAAACCCACTCCAATGCACATGCAAAACCATAATAACATATGTTCATATCACATAGTCGAATCAGATATATTATCAGAACAGATAACAAAATACGGATGTCACACAGTGTAATATCCAATTTTTGCCAAGGCCCGATAAATATAAAAAAACTAAATATTAATATTAAAAGTCCAAAGTCCAGATTACAAAATCAAAAAAAAATTTAAAGCCCAAAATAAATAAACCCATTACACTAGCCCAAACCCTAACCCAAAACCTAAATTTAATTTAGCCCACTAGCCTAAATACCCCTAGCCCAACAAGCCCAACCTAAACTAAAAACAGAACCAAAAACCTAGCCGCATGCAGCTCCCAGTGCCGCAGCAGTCAAGCCCTCCCCCGCGCGTGCTGCGCCACCGCGCGCATGCGTCCCCTCCGAGCTTGTACCTGCACAACAAAAATGGTAACAACCAAGAAAATCAGAAATCAAAGGCAACAAACAAATAATGCATTTAAAAAGGAACGAATAACAGTCTTTTAGGTGATTCTCCAATTTCCTTTATTTTTTTCTTCTGATTTAAAATTTTTTATTTTGTGAATTAAAAGAAAAATAAGAGTTTTACCTCGTGACGTCTTCAGATCCACGCGAAGAGGAGCCAAAAATCCCTTTGTGGTGAAGCTCCGACCACCATGCACGGTGGAATTAAGGAGGAGGCACGGTGCAAAAAGCCAGGGCCGAAACCTTAGGCTGTAGGGGAAGAGAAAATGAGAGAACATAGAGTTCTCTGTTTTTTTTAAAACTCAGTTTGAAATGTTTTTTTTCCTTTTTTTGTTATTTATATGGGTTGAGATACGGCGCCGTTTTGGACTTAAGAACCGGTGTCCAAAACGATGACGTTTTAGGTGTGACCCGCGCGACCCGACCCAATTCGAAAGAGATCTGCGTGTTTTTGAGGCCCAATGGGAAATTTATGGATTCAGTCGTCCCGCTTCTATAGGAAATTCAATTCGGTCCTTTTTTAAAAAAAAATTGGCCCTGGAGTTGATTTTTGTTTCATTTTAGCCCAAGTTGCAACGCTGCGTTTTGGAGGGGTAGGGAATATTTCCCATTTAGTCCCCCATGTTATTTGCGCACCGCATTTTGGTCTTTAGTTTTATTTTATTTACATATTTCCCTTCTAATTTGATTTTAAATCCAATTTTAATCCTTATTAGTTTAGTTTAATGTTTTTTTAGTTTATTATTCCATCATTTTTTAAATATAGTTAACTTTAAATTTAATTTAATGGTTGAGCTTAATATTTTTTTATTTTATATTATTATTTTAAGTTTTACATGTATTATATATATATTATCATCTATTTTGAGTCTTTCATTTCATATGTATTATTTATTTAGATTAATACATATATATATATATTATGGTGTATATTATTTATTTTGATTTTCTTCATATGCAATACTTACTTTAAAATTCATTTATATATTAATATTTCACATAGTATTTATTTCTAACCCTTTTTTTGATCTATTTCAATATATATTTTTTATTTATTTTAAAACTTGTTACATTTTATTTGTATTAATTCGCTTGGGATTTTTTTAGAATTGGCTTTTAATTCATTAGCCTTCGAATGTTGATTTTAGTATTTGCATAATGTATGATTGAGATTATTGTTGCTATCCTTGTTTGTATTTAGCAATTGATTATTTGTTATTCATTAGTGTATGTTTATTTACAAATTATCCTTTTACATTGTGCGTTATCATTCAATCGCATTATTCGTTTAAAAGGTTGCATTTGATTAAAATATTAAAATGGTTTTTCATAAATTTCCAAGATACTTGGTATCTAAGATTCTCGAGAAGATTGTGCCCTAACTTACTGGCCTTCAATTTTCCTCGTTGAATTTAGGTAACCAAATATCCTTTTTTCAAAAGAACGTAAAAATTCCAAAATTAAAGCTTATCTCGAGGACTCAAAACGTTGTGTCCTAACTCATTGGATATAATATTTTATTATCTCGAGATGAGGTTTTCTAATAAAGGCAAATTCATGTTGCTATCGGAACTTCAAAGAATCATACCCTAACTTACGGGGTTTCGATTTCTTCATTGAAGCAGGATGACTAAATTTTTTTAGTTTTCAAAATAATAAATTTCAATAAAGATTTGTTTAAAGGAATTTTTTTTCAAGATTCGACCTTAAGACATTAATAACCAATTAAGTACCAATCATGGGCGTTACGAGGGTGCTAACTCTTCCTCGTGCGTAAATGAATCCCGAATTCATTGTCTGGTTAAAACCCGTAAACCAAAATTATTTTCAAGGTGATCTGATCACACCTCAATAAAAGATTGGTGACGACTCTAATTTTTATTTTTAATACGTCGACACTTTTTTTTTGTTTTTAAAAAGAGGTTTCGACAGCTTGGCGACTCTGCTGGAGAAGATTTTAAGAGAGTCGAGCCACAAATTGATTAATTTTTGTCATATGGTCGAAAAATCAAAATTTGATTTAAAATTCATAATATCCCTTTTGCTTTCAATCTCATTTTCATTAGTGTCCCTGCTTGGTTGGTTTATGTTCGTTAGCGTATTTGCATTTCGCATTACATGAGTTTGACGATTTTATCCCTTTAAGTGGGAGTGAAAACTATTCCTTTGTGAGGTTTTCACCTCTGTATAGATCGTGGATCGCTTTCAGGATACATTTGCACCTATGCCTTCGTGAGATTCTCATCTTCGTATAGTCATAGGGTAATGTATTCCCCTAAACTGAACTCGATCTGCATAAGCCTATAATGGGTGAAGATCGAGGAATCGGCTGGTTTAGGTACCTTTGCCCTAGAAGCCAAACTTCATGTAGTGAACCTTAGAAACTCACCCTAGGTAGAACCACACTGAACCCTAATAGATACCCGGATAAGTGTTTTGTTATTGCTTGATTGTATTGGATTCTATGTTTATACATGATGCTAACTTTTTATGTTTTACTTTGATTGCATAGCCTGATATTTCATTATAAAAGGAGTTGGTTCATATTCAGTTGCTAGATAGAAAGCTTATCATGGAAAAAAGGTTTCTTGATAAGGTGGAAGATAATGCGGCTGTCCACACAGCGCAAGAAATGTGATAGTTTGGCTGAAGGATATGTATCGGAACTATGTGACTTTACCCGTATTAGCGTAACTCAAAACAGTTTGCAAAAGTTGAAGGAAATCTGGGATCAATGGAACGATGAGGTTTGACAACTATTCTAATTTAATTATAGGGATTTGCCTTATCTGCTTGATATGAAGGTAGATAAGCACCTGTTTCGAGCCCTTGCCCAGTTTTGGAATCCTGCTTATAGTTGCTTCACATTTGGGAAGGTCGATTTGGTGCCTACAATAAAAGAATATATGGCTTTACTTCAGTGTTTGAAGTTTCAAGTAGACAGAGCCTACTCGAGAGCTGTAAATGTGCCAACCTTTTTGAAGAAGCTAATGCATATAATAGGGATAAGCGAGCAGTGGGTTGCAGCCTGAATCAAGCAGAAGGGGGATAGCAAGTGCATTCCCTGGAAGAGTTTGAAAGATCTAATTCTAGCACACATAGATACGAAGAAGAGGGTGAATGTCATTCCTTTGAGTATATACGGCTTAGTTGTCTTCCCCAAAGCTTTGGGGCACGTAGATGAAGCAGTCGCGAATTTATTCGATCAGCTTGATAGGAGGGTTACACCAGTCCCGATGAATTTGGCAGAAACCTTCAGGTCACTGAATGCATGCCGGAAAGTGGGTAAGGGTAGATTTATCGGATGTGCACAGCTCCTACTCGCATGGTTCCACAAGCACTTCTGGAAGGTTGATAGGGTTTCGTATCGGGTCTTCTCCGAAAATTATTCGCCACTAAAAGAGATAGTAGCTACACCGAGGAGGGATGACATATTGGAGGAGAAATGGATGGAAATTCTTCAGAATCTTCAGAATGAGGACATCGAGTAGAGAGCCCTTTGGTTGCTTTCGGAGGAGATCCTGTATCGATGTGGTGATTTTGATTGCGTTCCTCTGCTTGGAATTTGGGGAACTGTTGGTTATGCCCCATTGTTAGTGCTCAGGCAGTATAGGTCAAGGCAATTTATATTCGTAACCCAAAGAATAGCTGAGTGTGAATTCTCATACAAGGGTGATGGTTACAAAAAGAAGATTTGAGAGATGTCCAATGCATGGAACCAGACTCGCCGTATGAAGAGATTAGTCGTGGGTCCAATGACAACTCTTGAGTATAACGAATGGTGGGTTAAGAGGATCAATGATAATATACCCAAGCCAAGTCAGGGAAACAGTCAATCAATAGAAGAATATTTGCGGGTTTTCCCTTCTGAGTTAGAAATCATAAGACAAGATTTTGAAAGAAGAAATGCAGAATTAGAAAAGAAGATAGAACAAATGGAAGAAGAAATGAACTTGAGATTAGACATGAATGTTCAGAAACTTGAGGCTGAGAAACTAAGAAAAGGGAAAAATAAAGCTGAGGAGGATTTAGATAGCTTGAAGACAGATTATAAGAAGCTGCGTCTGTCAATGAGAACTACCGAGTTGGGGAAAACTTCAGAGCAGTGGCGTGAAGAGATTCGAGAAGAAAAGAACAAAGCCGATAGATGGGAAAGGAAATTCCAAGAGGTTCAGACACGAAATGAGGCTTTAGAGAAGAGTTTGTCAGAAAACCAAAAGGAAAAAGACGAACTAAAGGATAGAATGGCTGAGTTGGAAAGATCTCTTCGTCAGTATCGAAATCAGAACTCTGCAATAGAGTTGAGAGCGAGCTTGAGTAGTATTGAAGAAATTAAAAAAAGAATAGAAGAGTTAGAAACGACATTGCAAAATTGTGAGATCCGGATTGAGTACTTGGAAGCAAACGAAGATCGTAATAATGAGCAGCTTCACTACTTTCAGAATCAAGTTAGAAACATGGATCACATTATGGGAGAAGCCGTGGTTCAAATTCGAGAGGTAGCTGATCACCTGCAGACTTTGGTAGTGCAGGCTGATACGCTGAGTGTGAAGTATGAATTGGAATCAGATCGGGGGTAAGAGTTAGCCTCGTTACTTAGGAATATTAGAGTTCTGAGTATTAGGGCAAAGCCTTATCTATATCCCACTTTATGTAAAGAAATTTATTTCCTAGTAAAGTTTTCTTAAATGGAATTGAATCAAAATTGACGCTTTTTTTTTGCATTCATTTCATGCATTGCATTGCCTCATATGCATTAAAAGTTATTAAAAGATTATAATGGATTAAAATCATTCCTCAGTTAGTCTGGAAACCAACCAACTAACCAAACATCATTATGGTACTCGAGCAAAAACCAAAGACATGGACCAAAGATTGGAAAGACTTGAACAGCTCCAAAAGGAGTTACAAGACCAACTTCAGCTGCAAATGCAAGAGCAACTAGCTAAGATTCAGTAAGATATGATATACAAAATGTTGGAGTCTCAAAGAAATATGATGACTCAGTTGACTCAACTGTTGGCTGGGGGAAATGATAAAGGAAAGTGCCCTATGGCTAATGCTGAAGAATGAGACAATGAGGGACCTCTTTATCCTCCAGGCTTTACTCCTCTACATGTGCAACCCAAACTGAGCTATACCAGTGCAAATCTTCTGTCACAATCAAGCCTCAGCAGTTTCAGGCTGGTGCCTCAATACCAATGAACTTCCAAGCTGGATCAGGCTCTAACCTAGAAGATAACCCTATTAATCTTGCTATCCCTGATTTCGATAAAATGGTTGAAAAAGAAAAAATAAAGGAGGAGTTTCCAAAACAGCTAGAGGAAAGGTGTAAATGGCTCGAAGAAAAATTCAGGGCAATAGAAAACACTGAGAACTAGCATGGGATTGATGCTAAAGATCTGAGCTTGGTCTCGGATTTGATACTCCCTTACAAGTTTAAAATGCCAGAATTTGAGAAGTACAATGGAACTAGTTTCCTTGAAGCTCATATTACAATGTTTTGTAGGCAAATGACTGGATATGTTAATAATGACCAACTGCTAATACATTGCTTCCAAGATAGCCTCACAGGGGAGCATTTAAATGGTACAATCAGTTTAGCTGTACCAGGATTAGTTCATGGAGGGATTTAGCACAAGCATTCATAAAGCAGTACAGTCACCTAACAGATATGGTTCCTGATAGAATCACCCTAAAAATATGGAAAAGAAGCCAAATGAAAGCTTGAGTGATACGAGTCATAAAGGCCCAACCCAAGTTCAAGAAAGTGATGAGCTCAAATTGCCACAAGGCCCAATAATGAGATCAAAGGCCCGACAAATGCGGTCCAAACTAAATGGGACCATTCAAGAGTTTGTTAGCAAGACCTTAGATGCATACACGAGAGAACAAGAAAATCAAGATTCACTTTCTTGTTTTCAAGAAAATCAAGAAACCGAATCTTGGCCCAATTATGCTGTTCGAAGAGATTTCAAGAATCCAGAAAATCAAGATTTCAAATCTTGGAAATCTTGGTCCAAGAAACCAAATCTTGCAGCCAACACGCATTCGATCTCCGTTACAAGCATCAACGACCCAATTTTGAAAGGAGATGGATCACGAGCCCAAATTCTTGAAGGCGAGGCCCAATAACCAAATTCCAGCCCAATCAAGAAATTCCTTCATACTTAGTTGAAAATCAGGTCAAAATGTCAAAGGGCCCAATTTATAAACATTTTAATTGTTTAATTTAATTTTTTAAGCTGTAGGAACATCCATGTAAAATTCGGCCCAAAAACAGCCCATATATATGCTTGGCCGAATTTTCCTTTATTTTATTCTATTAATTAGGTTTAATTTTATTAGTTACTTGTTAGATTAGGATTACTTGAGGCCTATTTAAAGGCATGGCCAGCCACCCCTTGTATATAACACTTAGATTCATTCCTAAATTTCAGATTTGAGAGAGCGGAATTTTCTTTGAGTTTTCTCCAAGATTTCTCTCTTGAGTTTTCTTTAGAAGTTGTTTTAACAATCTTTTGGTTGTGGGAGCCATCTTCAACCTTCTTCTTGCCATCGATATTCTTTGGAGGGGAGATTAGAGCCGTTTGAAGATATTTGTGAAATCTTTCGGGATTTCAAGGATCTTTAGGACTTTTCTTTATTTCTTGCTGTTTCGTTTTATTTCTTTATTCCTACTTGTGCCGATTCTTTACCTCATTTGTTTGCTGTTCTTCTTGTGTTTTTCCAGCCATATTCAACTCAAAGAATCGAATTAAATCATCATTCATTGGTAGCAAAGAGTCGTTCTCAAAAATCCCCAATTCCTAGGGTTTGGCCGATTAGATCTCTTTCAATTTGGGGATCAATTGATTGCTGGAAATTAGGCATTCTTGGCCGAATCAGTCCCTTGGAAGATCCGCATCCTTTCCATACTTTCAATTCCGTTTGATTCGTTTTTTTATATTTCTTTGTTTCTTGCTGCTCTTTTAATTGAATTTGGGGAATTTCAATTCAATTTTGATTTGCTTTTAATCTTGTTCTTTGTTTTGATTTCAGATCTAATTCGTCTAGAGCTTTCATAGGAGTTTCTCGTGACTTGACAACTCGATCTTGGTCCGCGCACAACCTCTATATCATTTGGTATCAAATTTTGGGCGTTTTGGGTGTTCTTGGTTGATTTCTAAACTGATATCAATTTTTTAAAGCAAAAACAGCAGTTTTACCCAGAAAAATTGTTCGAAAAAAATTCATTTGATTGGGTAAACGTTGTCCGATTGTTCTGAAATTTTACATACATATTTTTGGCACTGTGATAGAATATGAAAAAATTAATCCCGCAAAATAATCAGTCAAAAAAGTCAAAAAAATCAAAAAAGATGAAATTCAATAAAAATTTAAAAAAAGATTCAGCGGGTTGAATTTGGTACCCAAACTTTCCAGATCAAAAATTCAATATATAAGGATACTCCAGATTTAATTTCGTGATTTTTGGAGATCTGGAACACCTCGAACGAAGTTGTCAAGTTACTCTGCAGTTTTTCGGGTTTTCTGTTTTCAGCAATTTTTATTGATTTTTAGCTGTAGGTTTTCATTTGTTTGCCTTTATTCTTCCTTTACGTTATCTAACACCTTTTTGTTTCTTGTGTTAGTAGGATTTAAATGTGTGCACAACTTCTTCCTCGGTGCAACACGAATCAATTGGTGTCTCGTCAGTTTTTGGCATCCTAGTGCAAATTAGGATTCTTTGGTAGATCGGTTCATCCACTCTCTAATTGGTTGATATAAACTCTGATAAAGAACTCACAAGATTGAATTTTACCTCATTGAGAATTTGAATTTTCTTTTTGAGTGATTAACGGTGAGGTTTGCTAACTTTTATTTTTGAGTGTTGAGTGTTTATTTTGCAGGTATTTCAAAAAAAAAAAGAGGAAAAAAATAAGATGGTAGTCCGCCGAACCCTTAATAGCCAAATGGGAGACGATTTTGATAACCAAAGGACCAATATTTTCCATTCTAGGTGTTTTATAAAAGGTAACTTATATTCACTTATTATTGATAGTGGGAGTTGTTCGAATCTAGTTAGCAGTTATTTGGTGGATTCCTTAAAGTTACCTTGTATCGAGCGCCCTAAGCCGTATCATCTTCAGTAGCTTAATGAATGCTCAGAAGTTAAAGTTACAAAACAGTCCTTGATCACTTTTAAGCTCAGGAATTACGAGGATGAGGTATGGTGTGATGTGGTCCCAATGCATGCGACACACTTGCTCCTTGGACGACCTTGGCAGTTTGATCGTGATGCTACACACCAAGGCAAGCTCAATAGGTACTCTCTTGTGTTTAAAGGCCAAAAATTCACTTTTACTCCTTTAGATCCCAATGATGTATATAAGGATCAATTAAAAATGATGAAATTTTGTGAGGGGGTAAGGGAGAAAGGACAAATACAAAAGACAGAGAGAAAAGAGGCTAGTAGTGAAAAAAAGTCAAAATCTAAATAGCCCAAAGGTGAGTGAATCCGCAAGTGGCAAAATGAGAGTGAAAAATTTGATGACCACAAAAAAAGATGTGCGGACAGCCCTACTCAATAAACAGCCTTGTTTCCTTGTGAGGTTTAGGCAAAACTATTTATCTTTATCTAACATTAACGAAAATTTGCCTAGTGTGTTTCAATGTTTTTTGCAGGATTATGAGGATGTTTTTAGTAAGACCCCTAAAGGTTTACCACCTTTACGTGGGATAGAACACTTCCATTGGCCACATACGAAAGATAACTTTCAACTTCAATACCTTTTCGATGAAAGACACTTTTATACGATCAACATAGGCAAGGTTGAAGATGAAATCACACTACATGAGCCTGAAGGTAAGCGAGGTAAGGAATTTTTAGCAACTGAGTCCCGTGCAGATTTGAAAATTATTGATAAAACTTTTGGTGACTTAGTTCTTAAAAGATTCCTTCATTTTGATCCGATTAATTGTTACTTTTCGATTATGGTTGATAAAGTCATTACGAAAGGAAGCGTGAGTTGTTATTCTCTTGATTTACCTTGTGTAAAATCCTCGAATTTGTGCAAATCTGTTGTGGTGAATAAGGTTAACTCAACAACGGAGCTTCGAATACACTATGCCCCCGATGAGCGAAGGTTTGTTTTAAATGAAAAAGGTAAAATCGACCCTTATTCTTCTGCTTATCGAGGTAAGATGCTTGAAACCTTTGAAACATTTTGTACTCCTCGGATAGTGATAAAGATCTTGTTGATGAACACTTAGATCGAAACGTGCTTGACTGTCCTATTTTATTTATTGATGATCTATCTGTTTTGATGGTTGATAAAAAGATTCTTGTTTTTGATAATGCATGTGTGAGTGAATCTATAGACCGTTGATTAATGCATGGTATGATTATGCAACTCTGTGAACCATGTGAATCTTTTCAAATACCTACTTGTGACAATTATGTTTACCATTTGATTTATTACTCGCAATTTATTCATGGTTTGTGGGAACAATTTGAGACGACTGAATGCCTTAAAACATGTCCATCTTTGTTTCGAATATTTGACAAGGCAGTGGCGAGTAAATTAGATTGTTTGCATGGTAATCTGAATCTGTCCATTCACATGCGTTATACCTGTTCTGTTATGCTTATGATTGGACTACAAGCTTGTTTCCGTTGCTATTTACTATCTCATGGCTATTCTTTTCAGTGGACTCAATTGCCATTAGTCCCGTTCGATAGAGGAAAGTCGAGTTCATTTGAGTTTTCAGATTCGAGGATGAATCTTTTTTAGGAAGGGGGAATGATACGAGTCATAAAGGCCTAACCCAAGTTCAAGAAAGTGATGGGCTCAAATTGCCACAAGGCCCAATAACGAGATCAAAGGCCCGACAAATGCGGTCCAAACTAAATGGGACCATTCAAGAGTTTGTTAGCAAGGCCTTAGATGCATACACGAGAGAACAAGAAAATAAAGATTCACTTTCTTGTTTTCAAGAAAATCAAGAAACCGAATCTTGGCCCAATTATGCTGTTCGAAGAGATTTCAAGAATCAAGAAAATCAAGATTTCAAATCTTGGAAATCTTGGTCCAAGAAACCAAATCTTGCAGCCAACACGTATTCGATCTCCGTTACAAGCATCAACGAACAATTTCGAAAGAAGATGGATCACGAGCCCAAATTCTTGAAGGCGAGGCCCAATAACCAAATTCCAGCCCAATCAAGAAATTCCTTCATACTTAGTTGAAAATCAGGCCAAAATGTCAAAGGGCCCAATTTATAAACATTTTAATTGTTTAATTTAATTTTTTAAGCTGTAGGAACATCCATGTAAAATTCGGCCCAAAAACAGCCCATATATATGCTTGGCCGAATTTTCCTTTATTTTATTCTATTAATTAGGTTTAATTTTATTAGTTACTTGTTAGATTAGGATTACTTGAGGCCTATTTAAAGGCATGGCCAGCCACCCCTTGTATATAACACTTAGATTCATTCTTAAATTTCAGATTTGAGAGAGCGGAATTTTCTTTGAGTTTTCTCCAAGATTTCTCTCTTGAGTTTTCTTTAGAAGTTGTTTTAACAATCTTTTGATTGTGGGAGCCATCTTCAACCTTCTTCTTGCCATCGATATTCTTTGGAGGGGAGATTAGAGCCGTTTGAAGAGATTTGTGAAATCTTTCGGGATTTCAAGGATCTTTAGGACTTTTCTTTATTTTTTGCTGTTTTGTTTTATTTCTTTATTCCTACTTGTGACGATTCTTTACCTCATTTGTTTGCTGTTCTTCTTGTGTTTTTCCAGCCATATTCAACTCAAAGAATCGAATTAAATCATCATTCATTGGCAGCAAAGAGTCGTTCTCAAAAATCCCCAATTCCTAGGGTTTGGCCGATTGGATCTCTTTCAATTTGGGGATCAATTGATTGCTGGAAATTAGGCATTCTTGGCCGAATCAGTCCCTTGGCAGATTCGCATCCTTTCCATACTTTCAATTCCGTTTGATTCGTTTTTTTTATATTTCTTTGTTTCTTGCTGCTCTTTTAATTGAATTTGGGGAATTTCAATTCAATTCTGATTTGCTTTTAATCTTGTTCTTTGTTTTGATTTCAGATCTGATTCGTCTAGAGCTTTCATAGGAGTTTCTCGTGACTTGGCAACTCGATCTTGGTCCGCGCGCAACCTCTATATCATTGAGGCAATACGCACAAAGGTGGAGGGAGGTTGCCGTCCAAGTTCAGCCCTCGCTCCTGGAAAGAGAAATAACAATGCTTTTTATTAACACACTGAAAGCTCCATTTATCACACATATGTTAGGAAGTGCCACAAAAAGCTTTTTTGACATAGTCATGAATGGTGAAATGATTGAAAATGCCATAAGGAGTGGGAAAATTGATGTTGGAGAAAGTAATAGAAGGTCAGCCTCGAAGAAAAAAGAAAATGAGATGAAAAATACGAGTACATATAGCAAGGGTTACTCAAAATCGGTTACGGTGAATCAGCCAAGAAAGGTGGCTGCTAACCAACAAGGTTCATCAAGACAAGAATCCGACACAAGAAAAAACACTGAGAAGCTCCAGTTCACACCAATTCCAATGTTGTATAGGGAGCTGTATCAAAGTTTATTTGATGCACACGTTGTTTCCCCTTTCTGCTTAAAACCTCTACAACCTCCGTACCTCAAATGGTACGACGCGAATGCACAATGCGACCATCATGCGGGAATTACGGGGCATTCCATATAAAATTGCACTGCCTTTAAAAAGTTGGTTGAAAACCTCATCAGTATGGGTATTTGCAAATTTGATGATTCATCGAATGTAGAAAATCTATTACCTAATCATATTGCTAATGGGGTAAACATGATGAGTGGAAACATGGGGAGATTAAGGTAGACATTGTAGAAGTAAGAATCCTTTGAGATGGGTCTGGAAGAAGATGGTAGAAAGGGGTTTAATCATTTCAAATTTAAAAGAGAGTTACAAAAAGATGAGAAATTATTGTGAGTTCCATCACGAAGAAGGGCACGAGATCTAAGAGTGCATAGAATTCAAAGCCTTGGTTCAAGGCATGATGGATGATAAGGAAGTAGAGTTCTACAAAGAAGTCAAGGAAGAAGGATGCATTATGAGCATCGGAATCAATGACAAAAGTTCCGAAAGTAAATCATCCTGTGGTCATCATCTCACAACCAAAGAACAATGAAGCGGGAGTACTTGTAATGCCAAAGATCATAATTTAGAAACTTGCAACCTTCTCTTACAAGGATAGCAAGAAAGTCCCGTGGAACTATGAGTGCAACGCAACCATCCCAGGAAGGGAGACTTCAGCCAGTACTGCAAAAGAGGAACAGGGTATAAGTTCTCATACGTATAGTGGGAAGCGCTACGATTTGATAAGTCCTCAAACAGAACCTGTAAAAAGAAAGGCCATAGTGACGGAACAAAAGAAGGAGAAAGCAACCGAGTCCGTGTTACCTATCAACGAGCCAGTAAAAGAGGAAGAAGCCAAGGAATTCCTCAAATTCTTGAAGCACAGCGAGTGAAGTATTGTGGAACAACTGTATAAACAACCAGTTCGCACATCTGTGCTAGCCATGCTCTTGAGTTTAGAGGTGCATCGAAGTGCGTTGATGAAAGTGCTGAACGAAACCTATGTGGCCAATGATATCTTTATCAATAAATTAGATCGACTGGTCAATAATATAAGTGCCGATAACTTTATCTTCTTCAATAATGATGAAATACCACATGGGGGTATGGGATCTACTAAAGCCTTGCACATTACTACCCGATGCAAAGGGTATACCTTGCCAGGAGTTTTGATCGACAACAGATCAACATTAAATGTATTACCCCTATCCACACTTAACAGGCTGCTACAATTGCTTATTAGGGAGACCATGGATACATTCGGCGGGGGTTGTATCATCATCATTACATTAAAGTTGAAGCTAGTGCCAGAAGTTTGGTTGGTGACAATAAATGCCGAAGAGGATATCATAGCGGCTTTAGCCAATGATGCGCCATACGTGGAAACTAATGATAAGGTAGTTGAGTGCTCCTTTCGATTTTTTGAGTTTGTAAATGCAACATTTATTTCTGAGGGGAACAAAATTCCAGTGCCTAAAATATCCAAAACCACTGAGATTACAGTTGTTGGTAGGGAAATGAGCTTTGCCCAGAAGAGGATTTGGGAGACATCTTCAAGAAAGAATTGAGGTTCCGGTGCTGAAAGAAAAACAAGATCGCTTTGGTTTATGGTACAGGCTAGATATAAGACAGAGAAAAAAAGAGTTAGAAAAAAAGCAAGAAAGAAGAAGGGCACGTGTGAGTGGGGAGGAAGTCAAATGGGAACCAATGATATTCCCCCATATATCCAAAACTTTTGTATCAGGAGGGATTATTCATCCAGAGCGAAATAAGCCAAGGAGAGAAAGTATTGAAGAGATGTTGGAAAATGTTCACATTAATGTCATACATGAAGGCACAAATGAAGAGGGGACATTGTTAGATATCTGCCCTTATGAACCTGGGAGTGTTCTAAATAATTGGACTGCAGAAGAAATACCTGAAGTTTTTAGAGCTTTCTCAGAGTAATATTCAGAACACACTTGTTGTTTTAGCCTAGAGACAATAAGAACTCCTTTGTGAAATAGGCTCATATCCGAACATCATTATTTTAATGAAATATATCTTTACAATTATTTTGAGCAGATATTCTTTTAAGATTCTTTCATTCTTTTGTATGAGTAATTATTTTGGATTCTTTCATTCTTTTGAATTCTTTGTCAAATTATTCTTTCATTAATTCATAATCATACCATAGAAATAAGTGTAATACCCAAATTTTGCCCGACCCGAGCCCAATTATTAAAACCTAATAAATACCAAAAAAATAAACAAATTAAATTATTGACAGTCCAGTTTACAACAGTAAGCTCAGTTAGCCCAAACCCATAATTACAAATACCAAATACCTAGCCCAATACCTTAAACCCAATTAAACCCAATTATAATGGCCCAAACGGCCCAATTTTTCCAGAAACCCAAGGGTTTCTGGATTCTTCTGACGCCGTAACATTCAGCTCCCCAGCGTCGCAGCCAAACTAGGCCTCCTCCTCGCACATGCTGTGCCAACGCGCGTGTGCGCCTTCGTTCATCCCTTGTACGACCGTACCTGCACACAAACAAACAAGCAGGAACGAACAGAAATAGCAGAGAAAAATAGATGGATTCCAACGTTGTAAAATGACTTCTTTTTTTCACAGAGAAATGAAATAAAAAAAACAGAAGATTTGTGGGATTTTTTTTCTTCTTTTCATTATTCACTGTTTTCTTTCTCTTTTTGCTTCTTTGTTACGAACACACACACATGCACACAGAGAAATTGAATACGAAATAAAAAAATACAACAGAAATTTGAAAGGTGATTTCTGAGTTTTTTACTTTCTTTTCTAAATTTTTTTCTATTAGTTATCGATTATCTGCTAAGAAAAAGAAATCGGAGAGTGAGGAGCGTACCTTGAGGCCGAATCCCTGTTCCCTCCGTCGCAATCAGAGCATGAGCGAGAGTTCGGAGGCCTTTTCTGATCGGTCATCAGTAGAGCGGCGCGGAGAGTGTTTTTTTTTTAAAGTGAAAAAGTTATGTTTATTAGGGTTCTGTTAGCCTTTAAGCACAGGGATAAAACGTCGTCGTTTGAGCCAATACGATGGCTTCGAAACGGCGTTGCTTGGAGGTTCAGATCCGCACGATGACCCAACCCAGGGAGGATCTGCGCGTTTTGTTTCATTGGTTTATTTGTGTATTTGGTCCCTCTATTTTAGGTTTACTTCAGTTTAATTTTTTTATTTTTAAATTTGGTCACATAATTAGATCCTGCTTTCAATTTCGTCCTCCTGTCAGTTGAGGAAACGAATGTCTGAAACGACGCCGTTTCCAATGATCTGACTTGAATGCCACGTGGGACTTGTGCGTTTAATTTCAGTGCTAGTCACTCTGATTTCAAAAGAATTTCAATTCGGTCCCTTTCATTTCATTTTATTGCACGTTTTACCCCTAAATTTCTGCTTTAGTTCCAAATTAGTAATTTGTTATTTTTGCTACTAAAATGATTATTTGAATACTAATTTATCATTGTTACTACTACCATTATTATCATTATTATTATTATTATTTTTTTTTTTTTTAATGTTACTGTTATTATAATTGTTGATGACATTATTTTACATACACTTATTTACCTATTTATATATATACATCATTTTTTATGTATTAATATTTTAAGTTTTTATATTATAATTTATTATTCCCAATTTATTATATATCATTATTTAAATTTATCACATTCTTATATCTTTTTATGTAAATTTGACATGATTTGTATATATCTCTTGATGTTTTTATTTTATAATATATTTAAAAATTCATTATTATATTTCTATATTTTTTAAAAAGGGAGCTATACAATAATGCTCTTATATAATTATACACAATTTATATTAAATTATTTTTAGTATATACATACGCAATATATTTGATTTCATATTATTGTATATATATATTTACCTATTTTATATAATATGGATTTCTTTTAAAGTACTCTATTATATACTTTGCTTATTTCAACTCTTTTTATATTGCTACATATACTATTATATGAAGTTTTTCGTTCTATTATTTATTTAAATTAACTTATATACATTATTTTATATATTTTTTTATATTTTTGTAATATTGACTTTAAAATTCATTCACATATCATTTATTTATTTTTATTAAATTTTATATTTCAAGCCTTTGTGTATTTTATTTAAATTCTGTTATGCATACAATTTTCAATTCTTGTCTTTGTTATGTTTTTGTATTGGATTGTATGATGTTCCATTCGGGATTAATTTTCCAACTCATTTAGCCTTTAATTGTTAATATTAGTATAGACATATTATATGGGACAATTGCTTGTGTATGTATGTGTTGTGTTGCTATTATATTTAAGGGTTATTTGTGTACACTTTGACTCACGAATTATCACTTCGCATTGTACATTCCATCGCACTTTATTCGCTTAGAAAATTACGTTCGATATGGTTTAAACTTCGAAACCATTTTATTCAAAAGCTTTCAAAATCACGCAATATTCGGCATTTGGGATCTTCGAAAAGATTGTGTCCTAACTTACGGGATTCCAATCTTCCTCGATGAATCTAAGAAACCGAGTATCCTTCTTAAAAAAAATCTCATTCTCGGAAATTCGATACGTGGTGTCCTAACTCATTGGACATGATATATTATTTTCTCGAGACGAGGATTCTTCTAACGAGTAATAATAAAGGCAATATTTGATATTTAGGAAATTTGTGAAATTGAACCCTAACTTATTAGGTTTTGATTTTCTCATTTGACCCAAATAATCAGATATCCTTCTCAAAATTTACGAGTTTTAAAAGTCAAGGGATAAATTTAATTTCGTGGATTTAAAATGTTACACTTTAACTTACTAAGTGTGACAATCTATTTCTTCGAAATAAATGAGTTTCATCTTTCGATTCGTGTCATTCAAATTTTCTTTTCAAAGGATCGTATTTTAAAATCTTTCCAAATCCTCGACACTAAGACATTAAACAATCAATTCGGTACCAATTTTGGGAGTCACGTGGGTGCTAACCCTTCCTCGTGCGTAACCGACTCCCGAACCTGTTTTCTCAAAATTCGCAGACATAAAATTATTTTCAAGGTGATCCGATCTCACCTCAATAAAAGATCGGTGGCGACTCCCCTTTTCATTTTCAACGTTGATTCCCATTTTTCAAAAATTTAAAATTGGTTTCGACAATAAGTATCCTTAAATTCATACAATTCTTTGTATATTCCTTGGTACCTATAACAAGTCCCCAGATATCAATGACATGAGTGACTCTGCTATGGACTCAGGAAATCCTTTTGAACAAGACATGTGTTTAGAGGGATCTCATGACTTTGAAGATAACATAGATCATAACTTATCTTCAGACTTGTTGAGGATGGTAGAGCAAGAAAAGAAACAAATCCTACCTCATAAGGAAACGGTGGAAATTGTGACCCTGGAAGAGGGAAATGTGGTGAAAATTGGGACATGCAGAACCAAAGAAACGAAGCGAGACTTCATCGAGTTACTTCGGGAGTTCAAAGATGTCTTAGCATGGTCATACTAGGATATGCCGAGTTAAGCACTGATATTGTAGTGCATCGCCTTCCTATAAGAGAGGATTGCAAGCTAGTTCAGCAGAAGCTCAGAAGGATGAAGCCTGATATTGTGCTTAAAATAAAGGAGGAAGTCAAAAAGTAGTTTGATGCTGTGTTTTTACAAGAGGTCAAATATTCCAAATGGGTAGCCAACATCGTCTCAGTCCCTAAAAAAGATGGAAAAGTACAAATGAGTGTGGATTACAGAGATTTGAACAAGGCCAGCCCAAAGGACAACTTCTCATTGCCTCATATTGACACTTTGGTGGATAATACGGTAGGCCATTCACTATTTTCATTTATGGATGGTTTCTCTGGATATAATCAGATAAAGATGCATCTTGAAGATATGGGAAAGACCACATTCATTACCTTGTGGGAAACATTTTGCTATAAGGTGATGCCATTCGGATTAAAGAATGCGGGAGCAACATATCAAAGAACCATGGTAGCCTTGCTCCATGACATGATGCACAAGGAAATTGAGGTTTACGTTGATGATATGATTGCAAAATCCAGAACAGAAGAGGAATATGTGCAGGTCCTGAGAAAATTTTTCTTAAGACTGAGAAAGTTCTAGCTTAAGCTTAATCCAACGAAATGCACTTTCAGAGCTAGGTCAGGAAAGCTGTTGGGCTTCATAGTTAGTGAAAAAGGAATCAAGATCGACCCTGACAAAGTCACGGTGATACGAGATTTGTCTTCACCACGCACTCAAAAAGAAGTTTGAGGTTTCTTAGGAAGACTGAATTACATCGCTCGGTTCATTTCACAACTGACCGAGAAATGTGACCCCATATTTCGTCTTCTGAAAAAACATAATCCAGGTGTGTGGGATGAAGAATGTCAGGAAGCTTTTGACAAGATAAAATAATACTTGTCCAATACTCTAGTGCTGTCACCACCTAGCTCAGATAGGCTGCTGATTTTGTATATAACGGTGTTTGATAATTCCATGGGATGTGTGATGGGCTAGCATGATGAGACAGGAAGGAAAGAAAATGCGATATACTATCTCTGTAAGAAATTCAATGATTGTGAAATGAGATATTCGCCTATTGAAAAATTATGTTATGCCCTAATCTGGACGACACGGAGATTGAGGTAATACATGCTCTACCATACGACTTGGCTAATTTTAAAGTTAGACCCTTTAAAGTATATGATGGAGTCAACTGTGTTGAATGGGAGGATGGCTAGATGGTAGATTTTGATTTCTCGAATGAAGATTTGATGTGTGTGGCAATTGCTGAAGAGAATTCTCAAGAAAATCATCCTTGGAGGCTAAATTTCGAAAGAGCTTCGAATGCTGTAGGTAATGGGATTGGGGCAATCCTTGTGTCTCCAAATAGAAATCATTATCCTTTTACAAGTAAATTGGATTTCGATTCCGCCAATAACATGGCTGAATATAAAGCTTACATCTTGGGCATCGGGGTAGCTATAGAGCAAAAAATTAAGATACTAGAGGTATACGGGGACTCGGCATTGGTAATATACCAGCACAAAGGGGAACGGGAAACAAAAGACCCAAAATTAATTCGTTATCAGAGATTGGTTCTGGAGTTGATCGAAGAGTTTGACAGCATCACTTTTTGTTATCTCCCACGAGAAAAAAATCAGATGGCTGATGCTTTGGCTACCCTAGCCTCCATGATCAAAGTGAACAAACTAGAAGACATGAAGCCTATTCAAATGAGCATTTATGAAACCCCAGCCCATTGCTACAGTATTGAGGAAGACGAAAATGATAACCATCCTTGGTACCAAGATATATTGCAATATATGAAGAATCGCGAGTATCCTGATCAGGCAATAGAGAATGATAGGAGGACATTGAGGAGACTAGCCATTGATTATGTCTTAGATGGAGAGATTTTATACAAAAGGGGAAATGATCAAGTACTATTAAGATGCGTAGACGCTGTGGAGGCCAAGGAAATTATAGAGGAAGTCCATGAGGGTACTTGCGGAACGCATGCCAACGGATTCACCATGGCTAGACAGATTATAAGATTCGGGTATTGTTGGTCCACCATGGAAAGAGATTGCATCAATTATGCCAAGAAGTGCCATAAATGCCAAATTTATGGGGATAAAATGCATGCACCTCCTTCACCTCTTCACGTTATGACTTCTCCATGGCCTTTTTCCATGTGCGGTATGGATGTTATCGGGCCAATATCGCCGAAGGCTTCTAATGTGCATCGTTTCATCTTTGTGGTTATAGACTATTTCACTAAATAGGTGGAAGCAGCTTCCTATGCTAATGTCACGAAGTCAATAGTCAGTAAGTTCTTAAAAAAGAGATCATATGTCTATATGAAATGCCTAAAAGAATCATATTTGACAATGCGCTGAATTTGAACAACAACACAATAGCGGAAGTCTGCAGTCAATTCAAGATCAGAGACTATGATTCGTCACCGTATCGCCCAAAAATGAATGGTGCAGTGGAGGCGGCCAACAAAAATATCAAGAAAATTATGGGGAAAATGACTGAAACTTACAAGTACTGACATGAGAAATTACCATTTGCTCTCCTTAATTATCGAACAACTATCAGGACTTCTATCGGGCAACGCCTTTTACTCTAGTTTACAGGATGAAGGCAATTTTACCCATTGAAGTTGAAATCCCTTTTCTCCGGGTATTAGCTGAACTAAAGTTGGATGAGACTGAATGGATCCAATCTCGATATGATCAGTTGAACCTGATAGAAGGAAAAAAGGCTAAAAACTATTCATCACGGTCAGATGTACTAAAAACGAATTATGCGAGCCTATAACAAAAAGGTTTGTCCTAGAGAATTCCATGAAGGGGACTTGGTGTTGAAAAAGATTCTTCCTCTACAAAAGGATTTTAGAAGGAAGTTGATGCCAAATTGTGAAGGACCTTATGTTGTAAAAAAGGCTTTTTCTAGAGGAGCTTTGATTTTGAGTGAGATAGATGGTAAAAACTTGCCAAATCCTATAAACTCAGATTCAGTCAAGAAATACTTCACCTGAAGAAAGAAAATGGATTAAAGTGGAAACCCACAAAGGGCGCTTTGAATCATAAAAAAATAGAGAGGCCAAGTTGAAAACCCGCAAATAGGGGATTTGAGTTGAAAACTCAAAAAAGGTGGCTCAAATTTTGATCAGAATGGGACATCTCAAAAAAATCAGACATGCGGTAATCTTGCTATACTTTAATCAACAGGAAAGGGTAGGCGACGTCTTGGGGCATCGACAGAGTACTGTAAATCTTCAGAAAGTTTGTACAGAGAAGTTCAGGCTGCGATATCTGGGGCACCTAATTTTCATATTATTTATATTTGTTGTTCTTGAAATACTTCATTCTTTTCCAAGATACATGTTCCCAATAAATTCTTTTTTTTTTGCTATCCTTGATAATTTATTCCTTTCGAGCTGTGTTCTCAAATCAACCCTATTTTTATCCATTGTTATGATCTTTTGCAAGCATGTTGTATTAGAATAATGATTAACGGATTAATAATACTTTCACAAAGAAAGTTTTACATATTACTCTAGAAGTTTCTAAATAATACAGGAGCCTGAAATAAGACTATTGTTTAGAACGCATCAAGTTTAATGGTTGAAATATCTAAGAAGGAAAAGTCTAAATTAAGACTATCCCTTCGAAATTTGTTTTCAAAACATTGATTGAATAAAATGACAATATGTCGTGTTGGTGACAAAGCTTCAATGAACAAACAAGTAATGATCAACGAGTGATAAGAAGAGGTTTTCTTGGAGAAGAAAATTCTACAATTGAGTATAAACATTTGGTATGACACCCTGGGAATGGTGTAAGAGACCAAAGAGATCCAGATCCTATATCCTTGAATTGCAGTAGGGGAGGAATGAGAAAGAGCCAAATTTTATACTCCTAAATTACAGTGGGAGGAGGATGGTTCAAATTTTATGTCCCAAAGTTACAGTAGATTGAACCTTGAAGATTACAGTGGGTTGAACCTTACAGTGGGGGTAATCCAGTTAAGTAAGATATGAGTGTTACCAGCTGAATAAGATAGCATCTTAACGCGTTGGTAATAAAGACTTATTGAATTATGAGCAATGACAACTTAAACATTAAGAGATCATTTTTCATGACATTTTGGATTCACGCATGCACATTTAGTCAGGAGATTTTTTATTCATTCCGATTATAATATCCTAATCACTAGGCATAAATAGGCCATGAAAGGGATTCTACAGGTCATGATCCCTAGAGAACAGATTGGTGAAACTACAAATCTTATACCACTGAAGTTGTAGTGGAATAGATTGAAGAAGATGGCAAATCTTATTTCCCTGAAGTTGTAGTGGAGCAAATTAAAGCCAAAAATCCTATCTCCCTGAGGTTGCAGTGGAGCGGATTAAAGTTATAAGTCTTATCTCCCTGAAGTTGCAATGGAGCAGACTAAAGATAGCGAATCTTATTTCCCTAAAGTTGTAGTGGAACAAATTAAAGCTATAAATCACAGATCTTATCTCTTTAAAGTTGTAGTAGAGCAAATCATGGCAAATCTTATCTCCCTGAAGTTGCAGTGGAGCAGATTAAAGCCAATAATCCTATCTCCCTGAAGTTGCAGTGGAGCGAATTAAAGTTACAAGTCTTCTCTCCTTGGCATTACAGCAGAATAGATTAAAGCTAAAGGTCGCGAATCTAGTTTCCCTGGCATTCCAGCGAAACAGATTAAAGTTGAAGGCAACGAATCTTATCTCCCTGGCCTTAACGTTGAAGAAAGCAAGTCTTAGCCCCTTGAAGTTGCAGTGGGGCAAACTGAAGATGGCGAATCTTATCTCTTAAAGTTATAATGGAGCAGATTAAAGCCAATAATCCTATCTCTCTAAAGTTGCAGTGGAGTGGATTAAAGTTACAAGTCTTATCTCCCTGAAGTTGCAGTGGAGCAGATTAAAATGATGGATCTTATTTCTCTGAAATTACAGTAAAGTAGATCGCATCAGGTCTTATCTCCTTGAAGTTGCAGTGGAGCAGATTGAAGAAACCAATCCTATCTCCCTAAAGTTGCAATGGAGCAAATTAAAATGATGGATCTTATCTCTTTGAAGTTGCAGTAGAGTAGATCGCATCAGACCTTATTTCCTTGAAATTACAGTGAAATAAGTGGAAGCTACAAGTCTTATCTCCCTAAAGTTGTGTGGAGAAGACTGAAGAAAGCAAATGTTCCCTTGAAGAGCTACAAATCCTGTTTCCCTGACGTTACAATGTAGTGGATTGAAGCACCAATACCTCTGAAGATGCAATAGGTTGGAATGAGGTTACTTGAAGAAGAGGAGCACCACGATCCAGCATGACCAGACAAAATTGGTCATTTTTAAAGTCTTTGCTCCGTTCCCGTTACACGATAACGAGCAAAGAGGGGCAGCTGTAATATCCAATTTTTGCCCATGCCTGATAAATCTAAAAAAAACAAAATATTAATATTAAAAGTCCAAAGTCCAGATTACAAAATAAAAAAAAATTTAAAGCCCAAAATAAATAAACCCATTACACTAGCCCAAACCCTAACCTAAAACCTAAGGGTCCGTTTGTTTGCTAGTAAAATGATTTCCGTAAAATGATTTCTAGAAAATGTTTTACTTTTCTGTAAAATGATTTACTGGAAAATATTTTTTGGTGTTTGGATGAATCTGTGTAAAATATTTTCTACTGTTTGGCAGATTTCCTGAAAATATTTTTCGAAAAAGTCCTTTTTACATATATTAATATATATTAATAAATTTGTATTTTAAATTGTTTTTACATATATTGCAATGATTTATTTATTTATGAATAAATCAAATTAAATATATAATAATACTCAATTATTAAGCTAGAATATTAACCGTCATAAATTGAAAACAACCAAAGCCAAATAAATTATTTACAATTGTGTTATAAAAAAATAAAAAATAAGGATTGAATAATTATAAATTAGCTTCCAGACCACAATTAATACTAGAAATTAATAATATTATCCAAATGCATAATTAGTAGTACACCACATAATAACAACATTGTCCAAGTGCATAACTAATATTACACCACATTAAAAAAGTATCAATATCTTCAACCTTGACAAGTTACATTGGCTCAATGTTGAATAAGATCAAGAAGGCAAATCTGTTGACAAGTTGCAGTACTGCCTCAATATCTCAGTTCATGCACAAACATAAATCAAGCATTCATTGGAAGAAATTGAAGCATTTGAAAAGCTTACTTGCTTCACCTTTTTCTATTATAGGTAAAACTCCAAACATAATGGCATTTCCAAAGATCTACCATCAATTCTCTATTGACACTCTGTTTTGGTTAACATATGTTACGTTGTATTAAACTTGCAAGTAAAAAGCACAACAAATACCAAGGACATAAGTAAGCAAATGCAGTGAGTATTAAGACCAATGCTGGAAACTAAACAATGAAGTTGAATGAAGTCCACCACTGATCTTATGAATTAAGATCAGCCAATAACAAGTCAACTGCCTAAAAGAATTTAATTTTATGGATGAAACAACAATAATGGATCACAATCAACCATATATGACACTGAATGGTCCTATACAGATTATGACACAAGTTGATAGTCTAATAGTTGCCTCCCTTTTGATCACTTTTCACCACTCAACATATCCCATGAAATAAAAGTAGAACAAAAAAGCAAAGTCATGATTTGGATTCTAATAGAGTTCAAAAAATTATAGATATCATATGCTGTCGAGAATTTAAACGTGTTGAATTCAAATTGGTGTCAAAGCAAGAATGGTGATACATTTTTAGTTCAACTAGTGCAGCAAAAGCATTAAAGGTGCCTTAAGTGCATTAATGCAAATCCTATAAGTTTCTAACTTGCAGAATTACTAGTTCTGCTTGACATGGTAAATAATCACAATAAATACAACCAATACAAGTGCTATGAATTTGAAACATGCAGAGAGCTTTAAGCACCAACCTGTTTGAAGAAATGGACGTGCCTCTTACTCGCAGCAAAACTCCGGGAAGTCGCTGGTTCGAACTTAAACGTGGCCTACTTGAACTACTTACAAAAACTGGTTGCTGTATGACAGCCAAATTCATTATAGCATTTCTCTGAAAGACACTCAAAATATTCATTACTGAAGAAGAGGTACTAGCAACACTAGCTCAATGCACTTAACTGTTAAGTAATTTGCCCAAAGTAAAAGCAAATCACAAAGTAATGCAATATCAAGCAATCTTATCTATCTACATATTATATGTTATTGGATGAAATTTGCAGCAATTTAGCTTAGGGCTCAGAACTCAGATAAAAATTATTGAGAAAATTTTACATTACCTAACTACTTTTGTTCATAAATGAATACAAAACCCAAACCACATGAATGTCGATCAAAACAATTTTAATTCAAGAAAATTTTTGATTGGTTTGTTTCTCAAGCAGAAAGTCTATATATGAGCTGCTAACAATTTTTAATATTCAAGAAATAAATGATCAAAACAATTTTAATTCAAGAAAATTAAAAGGGAAAGCTTTCTTTAGTGAAGAAGTGGGGGTCGAGTAGTGTTGGGAAGAAGAGGATGAGTTTTCATCCTTTTTCTGATTTTTGGAAAATACCAAAATATCAATAACCCCATTTCATTAACCCATTTTAAGCTGTAAACTCATAAAATTCCTTCATGCATGGTTTAACAAACGGACCCTAACCCCATTTCATTGATCCATTAGCAATTTAGAAATTTAGAAAATTGATTATCATATCAAACTGAATAGAAAGCGAAATTTAGAAATAATTGAGCCAAAAAAAACTTGAAGCATATAGGTGACTCACCGGAACTGATCTATGGAGCAGAAAGATGAAGAAGGAAGACGAAGCTGAGAGATAGAGATAGCGAGGCAGAGATGAGGAGGAGAGACGGAGGCTTTGAGGAAGGGAGAACCACTGCTTAGAAGAGAAAGGAAAATGTCTTACGACTTAGAAATCGGTAAGACATTTTCCGAAAATTGGCTTTGATTTTACCCGTGTTTTGGAGTTCATTTTCCAAATGAAAAATGTTTTCCGCCAAACAAACACTGGAAAAATTGGAAATGATTTTCCGAAAAATCAATTTCGTCAATCAAACAGACCCTAGATTTAATTTAGCCCACTAGCCTAAATACCCCTAGCCCAATAATCCCAACCTAAACTAAAAACAAAACCAAAACCCTAGCAGCATCTAGCTCATAGCGCCACAGCAGCCAAGCCCTCCCCCGCGTGTGCTGCGACACCGTGCGCGTGCGTTCCCTCTGAGCTTGTACCTGCACAACAAAAATGGCAACAAGCAAGAAAATCAAAAATCAAAGGCAACAAGCAAATAATGCATTTAAAGTTAGATTTTTTTACATTTTTTCTTTTCCCATTATCTGCTATAAAAAGCAGATTTGATATTGTAAAAAAGAACACTGATTCGAAAAGAAAATCAATAAAAAGGAACGAATAACAGTCTTTTAGGTGATTCTCCAATTTCCTTTATTTTTTTTCTTCTAATTTAATTTTTTTATTTTGCGAATTAAAAGAAAAGGAAGAGTTTTACCTCGCGACATCTTCGGATCCACGCGAAGAGGAGCCAAAAAGCCCTTTATGGTGAGGCTCCGACCACCATGCACGGTGGAATCGAGGTGGAAGCGCAGTTCAAAAAGCAAGGGCCGAAACCCTAGGCTGGAGGGGAAGAGAAAATGAGAGAACAGAGAGTTCTCTGTTTTTTTTTAAATCAGTTTGAAATGTTTTTTTTTCCTTTTTTTGTTATTTATATGGGCTGAGATACGGCGCCATTTTGGACTTAAGCATCGATGTCCAAAACGACGCCGTTTTAGGTGTAACCAGCGCGACCCGACTCAATTCGAAAGAGATCCGCGTGTTTTTTAGGCCCAAATGGGAAATTTATGGATTCTGTCCTCTCGCTTCCATAGCAGATTCAACTCGGTCCCTTTTTTTTTAATTTTGGCCCTGCAGTTGATTTTTGTTTTATTTTAGCCCAAGTTGCAGCGCTGCGTTTTGGAGGGGTAGGAAATATTTCCCATTTAGTCCCCCATGTTATTTGCGCGCCGCATTTTGGTCCTCGGTTTTATTTTATTTACATATTTCCCTTCTAATTTGATTTTAAATCCAATTTAATCCTTATTAGTTTAGTTTAATGTTTTTTTAGTTTATTATTCCATCATTTTTTTTAAATATAGTTAACTTTAAATTTAATGGTTGAGCTTAATATTTTTTATCATATATTATTATTTTAAGTTTTACATGTATTATTATATATATTATCATCTATTTTGAGTCTTTCATTCCATATGTATTATTTATTTAGATTAATACATACATATATATTATGTTGTATATTATTTATTTTGATTTTCTTCACATGCAATACTTACTTTAAAATTCATTTATATATTAATAATTCACATAGTATTTATTTCTAACCCTTTTTTTTATCTATTTCAATATATATTTTTTATTTATTTTAAAAATTGTTACATTTTATTTGTATTAATTTGCTTGGGATTTTTTTAGAATTGGCTTTTATTCATTAGCCTTTGAATGTTGATTTTAGTATTTGCATAATGTATGATTGAGATTATTGTTGCTATACTTGTTTGTATTTAGCAATTGATTATTTGTTATTCATTAGTGTATGTTTATTTACAAATTATACTTTTGCATTGTGCGTTATCATTCAATCGCATTATTCGTTTAAAAGGTTGCATTTGATTAAAATATTAAAATGGTTTTTCATAAATTTCCAAGATATTTGGTATCCAAGATTCTCGAAAAGATTGTTCCCTAACTTACTGGGTTTCAATTTTCCTTGTTGAATTTAGGTAAACGAGTATCCTTTTTTCAAAAGAACGTAAAAATTTCAAAATTAAAGCTTATCTCGAGGATTGAAAACGTTGTGTCCTAACTTATTGGATATGACATCTTATTATCTCGAGATGAGGCTTTCTAATAAAGGCAAATTCATGTTGCTATCGGAACTTCAAAGAATCATACCCTAACTTACGGGGTTTCGATTTCTTTATTGAAGCAGGATGACTAAATTTTTTTAGTTTTCAAAATAATAAATTTCAATAAAGATTTTTCTAAAGGGGAATTGTTTTTTTTCGATATTCGATCTTAAGACATTAATAATCAATTAGGTACCAATCTTGATCGTTACGAGGGTGCTAACCCTTCCTCGTGCGTAAATGACTCCCGAACTCATTGTCTAGCTAAAACCTATAGACCAAAACTGTTTTCAAGGTGATCCGGTCACACCTTAATAAAAGATCGATGGCGACTCCAATTTTTATTTTTAATATGTCGACACTTTTTTTTTGTTTTCAAAAAGAGGTTTCGACACACATGCTTTGAAAATTATCGACACATATTATACATGTAACTCACATACTGAACGTATCAACACATATACCTCATTTCGGGTCTTTTTAAAGCAAAATAGACCCGACGGAGGGTCTAATTATGAATTACAGATTAAATCGGCCCTAACGAAAATTCCAGAAAAATAAATGGGTCACAGACCCAAGCCGTGTGGCCCACACGGGCTACCTATCCTGCCCATGTGATTTCACACGACCAACCACACGGCCGTGTGGCGCGCACGGTCTACCACATGACCAACCACATGGCCGTGTGACGAAGAACAATTTTGAAACAACCTCTGTTCTCGTGTTTTCTTCTTTTGAGTTCTAATCAACGTTTTGAGTTAGAATCACACACCTGAATTAGTTTCGGTATTGATCCAATAACGAGTAGTCCAAACCCTAAAATTAACACCAAAACAAACTTCTTAGCCTCAATTCTCACAAACCCCAACAACATTCGGGCACTTAGCCCGATCGAAGAACCTGCAACAACTGACAGAACTAAGTTGCTAGAGAAGTGTTCATCTCAAAATTCTCATAACAATATTTCCAAACAAACAAACAAAAAATATGATTACAACCACGCACTATCACAAAGAACAAACGACAAATATAACCACGTACTTTTGCAAAGAACTGACAATGTCCAAGGACTCCACTTAACACGTCGAAGCCCCTTTACCTACGCACGAATTAACACAAGACTAAGGAATGGATTGGCAAGGACAGACGATGGCAACCAAATAGCAAAAGAACGATTCCCAATAGAGAAAATAATTGCTCAAGAATAGTTTAATAGAAATAAAAGAAAATAAAGATAATGCCCACATAGGGGTTTTACTCATACAGGGGTTTGAATATGAAACCAAAAGGTAAGCTAAAGCCTTACCACTGAACCAAGAGCTCATCCTTAACATTAGTTGAGCGAAAACAACATATAAGATGTGTCTTCAAAGTCTAAGGTTGAAACAAAAATTAACAAAAATTTAAGGAAAATGATTTGAACACAGTACCTCTCACACATAAACAAAACTTTTAATCACTAAACCAGAACAAATAACTTGACATAATTTTCATAACCTTAATTCAAAATGCAACGTGACCACTCGTGGTTTCACTAATCAAATTTCTTCTAACTTGGTTTTTAGGATGTGACAGGGATAGGCTTCATCTCATCCATTGATGTAAATTTAACTAGACTGTTGGATTTGGGAGAGCTCAACTATAAATAGAGTCTCTCCCTCAGTTGTAAATCACTCAGTGTATTCTATTCTTTACTTGTGAATACTAATTTGAGAGCATTTACTCAAACACCTCTCGTGTATTGTTTTTTTGTGGCTTTTCTCCTCTTTCAAGTTCTTTATCTTTTGAGTTGTTTCTGCTATAATTTCAATGTCTTAGAGGAATTCTGTGAGAATACTCACTTTGTGAGAATTAGGTTGACTTGGGTGCATTTGAAGTGAAGGAATTGCATAAGACCACACGAATTGCGAGACTGAAAGTCTAGTCCCGTGACACTAATACCTTCCTCATATATAACCAAATTCACTAACCCTTATTTGATTTTACAAAATTAAAAAAAAAGGTAATTTTAATATATTTTAAAATTTTATTAAAATAATAATTTTCTTAAGTGATGAATTACATTTAAAAAAAAAGAGTAGTAACTCCATATTCTTAAAAAATTATCCAACAGTCCAGAAAACGCTATGCTAATTTTTTAAATAAAAATATATTAAAAGTTTTAAAAGACATTTCCAATGATGGCATAAAAAATGCATTATTTTTTTTAAAGGAGTACGGGTGTTTATGGATTGAATCAGTTTCATTTCTTTACTCAAGTTTAGGTCCAAGACAACTTGAAAGCGTATTTTATTGTTATTAAAATATATTTTATAATTAAATTAAAAAAAATAGTTTGAGGTGCAAGTATATACTAATATAAAAATATATTCTATTTTAGGCTTCTTTAGAAACCGAGGTCTAAGCTATACCAATCCGAATTGATTAGTCAACAATTAACTTCCCCGGCTCACGAGATTTTTGCCTCATGCATCTTCAACAGCCTCTTTTATCTTCCTCCTATATATAACCATCTTGGAAGCTGGAGTTCAATTGCCAATTTCTGAAATTTTATTACTTGTAACGAGTTGTATGTGAGAATTGGAGGGAATTAAATCAATTTTATTCCATTAACTTTTCTTTTCTTACATATTTGATTTAATTTCCTCCAATATCTTACCTCCAATTCTTACTAAATTTTAGTATTTTGAACTCATATTCTTTAATTTAATTTTCTCCAATATTTTCTCTATAATATTATTCATATATTCGGAAAATTTATCCAGTTTAATTTACTGTAATATCACTAACTTTTAAAAAATTATAAATATTTTTATTAAATAATTATTGTCAGGATTTATATCTATTTTCTTTTCTACTTCGAAATTCCTCAAATCATTAATATATATTTTTTGAAAACTAATAATTTATGTAAAAAGAAGCAGGTATATATATAATTGTGTAAAATTTCTTATTCCATCCATATCATAACCAAATCCTCAAAATCGTTTTGCAGTTAAAGGATCTTAAAAGAAATCAAATGTCCATAATTTCTCCAAGATCTTAAAAGAAATCGATGTACTTAACTTCTCCTGCTTATTACTTGTTTGATTTAAATCAAACTTAAATTTTAAAAAGTTCTTTCGAAATTTAAAGTGTTTAAAACAAATATTAAATTTAAAAAAATGATATTGTACAAAAACTTTAAGCTCAAGATCAAACATTTAAGATTCGAACTCGACCTAGCCTAACATTTTATCTAGATTTTTAAAATATTGTATTATGTTATTTTTATACATTATGTGATTTCTAACATATAAAAATTAAATCTATAATATAATGTAAACATATTAAAAAATGTTAAGTTTCCTAAATATATATTTTCAATGAATGAAAAATATATATAAAAATAAAATATTTTTTCAAAAATAAAATAAAATAATATAGGTAGATCTAAATGAGCTTGAGTTAACCATCTACAAATATGACCGGACTTGAATAAAATTTTACACCCATATTTAAGATTGGACCAAGCTTGAGCAAGTATTATGCTTAAGCTCAACTACACCCATAAACACCTATAATTCAAATAATAAATGATTAATTCTAGACCCGGCCTTGGGGGTCGTCTAGAGGTGCGACCCTCCAGGGCTCAAGGCTAAAAAGGGTTCAAAATATTGTTTTTCAATTTTTAAGGGGTCCAAAAACAAATTTCTTTTAACTTTTAAAAGTAAAAAAAAATTACCAACTTTTAAGGGACCTAAAATTTTTTTTCTCCAACTTTTAAGGAATCTAAAACCGCATTTTATTGTTTTGCCTAGAACCCAAAAATGTCAAAAACAGGTCTGATTAATTCTTATTATATAATATATATTACTTTTAACGAAATAAAATAAATAAATTTGATAAGCTCAAAATTTTAAATATTGATTTAATGTAATAAATATGAATAAAAATGATAAATATAATATTGATTTCAAATCTTAATTTAAGATGTTTGATCCCAAACTTGATTTAAACATTGTATCAATTGTGTATATATATATATAATTCAGGCATACATATTCTTTTTTTTTAACCGGACAAAATACATAATTGCATTAGCAGGTAAAATACGATCATAAATTCCAAATTATTTCTAAGGTTTAAATATATAAAGAGTATTTACTCTTTTAAAATTTAAATTTTAGTTTTTATATTTTAATTTTAGGGCATTAAATTTTTATATTTTTTTAATTTAAGAATCATAATCTTAAATTTCTTTTAATTTTACCTTAAAAAATAACTTTTATAATTTTTGTCATTTTAATCTTTACTCTTTAAAAATACATAAAAATTCTAAAAAATAAAAATTATTGTTTTGATAAGTAAAAATTTAAAATCTTTTCGGTTGCTTTCAAAATTTTAAATAATACTTTGTTCAAAAATTTACACTCAATATTCCACCAAAATTAATCGAAATTTTCTCTCTTCAAAGACCCAATTTAATTTTTTTTTATTATATAAAAACGATCTATACACAAGTTTACTTCAAAAGCTCATTCATGGCGACCATCAAAGTAGCTCTTCCACAATCCACCCTCAACGTTCTACTATTTTCAGCCCACCTTGCAAACCTACTTCCAACTGGTACCATCTTCGCATTCCAAGCCATTATACCTCTCCAACAATAAGATGAATGGCTCACAAATAAGTGACTTTATTATGGTATATTTAAACCATTTTCAGCAATTATACTCGCTTGCTTCTTATCTTCTTTCACCGTTAATTTATGGGCAGGGATGACAAGCTTTATAATGGCATTGCCACCATCAATGGGCTTTGGGTCTTCTACCATGAGCTTGATGATGGTCTCAATTTGGAAAACAATTGATAAGAATTTAAATTTTTATTTCTAATATATTTTATTAAAAATAAGAAAAAATTAAAAATAAAGGTCAAATTGATAAAAATTATAAATTTTAAAGTTATTATAACTGCTACTTCATAATTTGGATGGAAGTTAGGTAAAAGATCAATATTTTCAACTAAAAAAAGTATAATGATTCACTATGTCAAAAATAAGTCTAGGGAGTAAATTTGTAAATTTTAAATGAGTATAGAAATTAGCTAAAAGATTGTAAGGATTCACTATTTCAAAATTATGTTATGGGAAAATTTTAATTTTTTAAATAGGAGAGAGACCCTTAACATATTTAAACATTTTTAAATTATATCATCTCTACTATTTTTTCCATATATCTAATCATTCCATTCTTCCAATGATTCCAAACTGATTTAGGTCTAGAACCAAATCCTTTTTCATATTAAATATCTATTTTACGAGGATGATGACCCTGTTTGACAATTGATTGATAATTCATTGTTGATTAAAGTGGTTGGTTTGACCAACTAATTATATTAATTGTTGATTTAAAAGTGTTTGATAAATTTTAGTTAATAACTAAAAGTTGATATGTGTAAAATGACAAATATGAGCATGTCATATTTTATTGTTAAATATTTATTTGTTTATAATACTTTAGTCTTTATTGGGTGAAATTATTGAAATAAAACACTATTATTAAGGAATTAAAAAATCCATTATGAAAATTAATTAGTAACTATTTTTGAAATTTTAAATAAACAAATTTCTTAAGTTCCTTATGTGCAAATATTAACCTTGTAGAAATTGATAAATATTAATAGTGTATTAATATAATTGTAAACTACATATTTAGTGATAATTATGTCACACTCTGAATAAATTTATCAAGTAGCATATTTCAATTAATATAAAGTTGCATAAGAAATCATTTTACACAAGTAAATTAAAAATAAATTAAGAGTACATAAATATTCAAGAAATAGATATATATCTCATTCCACATATCTTATTAGATTTGAGAGCATGTGACAAATGAAGTAATTTTTAAGCATGGTCAGATATATCATTTCACATATCTTATTCCCAATTCAATTAAAGGGTTCTACTATCCAATCTTCCATTTGTGCCCAAATCAACTAAAAGCGAATGCCCAAATAAACTAAAAACGACCTAAAACTCTGTTTACTAAATACCCAATAACTTTCAATTCTTATAAATGAAGATCGTTTGAATTATCAAAAAAAAAAAGAGCTTAAATTCGATGATGATGATGAATTTAATCAGAAGATGAGATTTCACTTTCACCGTAAAGAATCAATATGAGGCACCAAATGTAATAACATTTTTTAAAATACACTAGATGAATTTAAAAAAAAAAGATGAATTCGTGACCAATCTTTAATTATCTATTTTACAAGAATGATAATTTCCAGTTCTTCTAAATGAAATTGTTAGTATTATCACCAAAATCGCTTAGATTCGATGATGATGAATTCAATCAGAACAATACGAGGCGTAAAGTTTTTTTTATGTTGGCCATCTTTTTTATTAAAAAAAAGATGTTTAAAAAGAAATTAGTTCGCGTCATCCCAATGACTTCAAAGATATATATATATATTTGAAAAAACTCAGATTGGGCTAAAATAAAACTTAAAAGTTTACATAAGAGTTCAAAAGGAATGAAAAACCAACCCAGTACACAGCCTAGGCCCATCGATAAGAAAAAACAAATGCATTAATGAAAAAGAAACCTAATCACCTAGGAAATGAAAAAAAGGAAACAACTCTGCAATGCATTAATATTGCCGTTTCCTCTGCCCAATCAGACTCAATAGTCATAACTCGTCTTGTCCCTTCAATCTCAAATCACCTTCAAGACGTTTTGAAAAACCAAAAGCTTAGTATAGTTTCTCTGAAATCTGCTTTATTCCGGAACCATCTCTCCATTTCTTCCTTATTTGGCTTCAGTCTGGTTCTCTCACCCTGTCGATTTCTGCTTGAATTTCTGCAACTCCAGGGGCTCTTCCGACCAGGTAAACTCCTCTACTACTCTTCATCGCTTCAGATGCAAGATTATGCGCAAGGCCATTTGTAGATCTTGGGGTATGCTCAAACTTACATTCCTTAAAGTATACCGAAAGCTGATGGATATCATGAATAAACGCACTGACCAGTGATTTATCTGGGTTTTTTGTTTTACACTTCTTTATTATTGATAACGAATCACCTTCAATAATAACTCTGTCCCATTTCATATGTACGCCGATCTGGAGAGCTTTCCTACATGTGATTGCTTCCGCTCCAAAAGCTGATGGAACCCATTGATAAACCTCTGAACAAGATAAGAGAACTGAACCCTCTTCATTTCTGGCCACAACTCCGATAGCCGCTTTATTTTGTCCTCTTACAAAAGCTGCATCAAAATTGATTTTGATAAAACTGTCCGTTGGTTTTACCCATTTTTTTCCAGTTGTGGAGGACTGTCGGCTAGTTTTAGCAACTGAGTCTAACTCTGAAATGTAACTGCTAACAAATCTCCCTATTTCTTTTGCAGATTTACCTCCTTTGTTATGTAACCTGTTGTTCCTATCACCCCAAATGGCCCAGACTGCAACACAGAAAATCCGACGGTGGGATGCTGAGCACTGTGAAAAAACCCAGGTTAGCCACTGTTTAAACCCCATCTGGTTATCCTGCACGTAGCTAAGGAAAGATAACTCTCTCCACACTGATATTGTAACAGGGCACTCTCAAAAAAGATGTTCCATGGATTCAGATCCAGATCCGCACCGAGGGCACATTGCAGTACTCGTTAGCCTTCTAAATAGTAGATTGGCACGAGTAGCAAGGAAATTCCACGAGATCTTCCAAACTGTAATTTTAATTTTTGAGGGTAAATCAAGAAGCCAAAGTTTTCTGTAGAAATCCTTAGTCAAGTTGTAAAGCATAAGCTCTAGGATCATATGCAGTATTTTGTAATAGTTTATAGGAGCTACGTACTGTGAACTCCCCCGACGCTTCAGCACTCCAAACTTGAAAGTCTTCGTGTGGTCTCTCAGCCAACGGGATGCTGAGAATCATATCTGCTACATCCATCGGGAAGGTATACTCTACCAACTCCTTTTTCCATGTTCTATTGCTTGAATCAATTAATTCCGCAACCTTACTATCATTCAAATTCGAATTTAAAACTGGTAGTCTAACATGCGATAAACCTGGAATCCAGTTATCACGACTGATCGAAATATTTGTGCCTGTACCCACCAGTCAGCATAATCCTTCAGCTAAAACACCCTTAGTAGCCCAAATACTCTTCCATGTATATGAAACGTTGTTTTCCCAAATTGGAATTTAAGAAATCAACTTTTGGAAAATACTTCGCTTTTAATACTTTTCCTACTAAAGGATTTGGATTGTTCAAGATACGCCACCCCTGTTTAGCTAAAAGGGAAATGTTAAATTGAGCCATATTTCTGAAACCCAATCCACCCTCGTCTTTAGGACGACATAAATACTTACATTGACACTAATGAATTCCTCTTCTTTTATGCGCTTTTTGCCACCAGAACTTAGCAAATATGTTTTCAGAATCTCCACAAAGAGTCTGGTTGTAAGAAATACGGCATAGCATAGGTAGGGATGGCCTGTAAAACTGACTTAATAAAGGTTTCTTTACCACCTCGGGATAACCATCTCGTGCTCCACCCCTCAATCTTAGTCAAAATCTTCTCTTTTAACTCTTGAAAGGATTCCTTCTTCCTTCGACCAACCATGTTCGGAAGCCCCAAGTAACGCTCTAAATTTGTTGAAATCCGCACTCCCAGCTTTGTCGATGCTTTTTCGTTCTTCCCCTCAGATGTATTCATACTAAAGAAAATGGAAGACTTACTGAAATTGACACATTGCCCAGAGCATTCACCATATTCCTTCAAAATATCCTTTAAAATACTAGCACCCTTATCTGAAGCTTCCCCGAACAAAATACAATCATCTGCAAAAGCAAATGTGTAATTTCTGGTCCACTTCTGCTCGCTTTTGCACCTTTTAGCATTCCCGCCTTTGAAGCCAATCTCATCAAGGATGATAACCCTTCACTACAAATCAAAAAAAGAAAAGGGCTCAAAGGATCCCCTTGGCGTAATCCTCTAGTTGGTAAAAAAATTCTACCACTGGTTCTATTGATGTTAACTGCATAAGTTGTCGTGGAAACACACTTCATAATCAGCCCAACCCACTGTGCTGCAAAACCCATTCGTAACGTTACATCCTTCAAAAATTCCCAGTCAACCCTATCATAAGTTTTGCTCATATCAATTTTCACTGCCATATATCCTTTTCTTCCTGCACGTTTTTTTCTGGAAAGTGTGCAAGATTTCATAAGGTAGAAGCACATTGTCAGCTATTAGCCTCCCCGGAGCAAATGCACTCTGGGCTTCATCAACACATCTTCCAATGACTACTTAAAGTCGATTAGCAATTGTTTTTGCAACCATTTTATAGATTACTGAACATAAACTACGGGTCTGAAATTAACAATGCTAGTGGGATTTGAGAATTTTGGAATCAGAACAATATCTGTATGATTAAAATAACCAAAACTGGCACTATTATTTAAGATATCCAAACAAAAGTTTGTTGTTTCCTTACCCATAATATGCTAGAATTTCAGAAAGAAAATAGCTGGAAAACCATCATGTCCTGGGGCTTTTGTTGGTCGCATTCCTTTTAATGCCGTATATAATTCGTCTGCTGTAAACACTGCCAAAAGCTCTCTATTAGTATCATTGGAAATACTTTCCTTTGTACCTGATAACAAATGAGAACAATCCTCCCCTCCTTTTGTCGTAGAAAGCTCTTGAAAAAATGAAGACGCTACATCATAAATCTCACTCTCCTCAATAGCTGCTCCTCCTTTAGCTTTCTCCAACTTGGAAATTATATTTATACGTCTACGGTATGTAGCAAATCTATGAAAAAAGGTTGAATTCTTATCCGCATTTAAGCCAGTTCGCCCTTGCCCTTTGTTCCCAATAAATTTTATTCAATTTCCAAATTCAGGTGAATCTTGGTGTCAATGATTTCTGCCAACGTATTATCATTCCTATCCTCTCCCAGTAATTTATCATGCTGCTCTAATAATTTCTTTTTTAGTCCTCGGTAAAAGTACCTGAACCTGATTCCCAAGAATCTTAGATAGTTTTTTTGCGTGTTTCTTCCATCAACAACCACACCTCAAACTTAAACTTTGAATTACCCTTATGATTTCTATCACCATCCGTACTAATTAGAAGTGGACAATGATCATTGCGTAAGAGATGATTAACCCTACCCGCTGAAAAAAGGAGCCTCCATTTTTCGTTTATCACCCCTCTATCAAGTCTTTCTCTAATATTTGTCTCAGGTAAATTTTCCCTTTCCCATGTAAACCATAATCCTGAATACCCCATATCTTCTAAATGACAATGTTCTAGGGCCTCTCGGAAGGCATGCATTTTGCTCTCGTCTCTTGGGTCGCCCCCACATTTTTCATAGGAGTACAAGATCTCATTAAAATCACCACTAACCAGCCATGGATAACTCTTATTAATCCCCAAAGTCATGAATAAATCCCATAAAGCGTTCTTATGCTGAACATATGGAGAACCATAAAACCCTGTAAATCTCCGCTCTTCTTTATCCTGCTCCTCTTTAATTAAAACATCAATGCTGTTTTTGGAAAAACTTCGTAAACTAATTATTAAATCTCCTCTCCAAGCTAAACATAAACCTCTTTTGGAACCTTCAGCCTCAACATCTATTCCATGCATATACCCGCAACTCCGTCTAACCTTTTCCATCTGTTTATCAACTTTAGTCTCCATGAAGAAGACCAATTGGGGATTATGCTGCTTTATGAAAAATTGGAGCCTTCTACCAGATCGTGGACTCCCCAATCCATGAACATTCCAACTTACAATTTTCATTACGTCTGGTCGGCTTGCCTCATGGCAGCCGCTGATATCATTAGACCTTGCACCTCTCTTTGCTCAACATTGTCTGTCATCATCATTGAATGACCAGTATCAGAATCCACTTGAGTACTTCGTTTCAATCTCTTCATTCCATCTCTGAAAGCATTTTCTTTGTCATGGTTTGTCAAATCAGCATCTAACGACTTTCTCTTCCTCATATTACTTTCTGCCCTTGTTTTTAATTTGCCAGTTTGTACTCTACTCACTGTCTTTTGCCCTTCCCTTAACCCATCCTTTGAACCCCCCAGCTCAATATATCCGTCCTCAGTGTGTTTTATACTAATGGGCATCTTCTTTTTCCCTCCAATATAGGAACTTTGCTCCCCCTTTTGTTTCAACAAACTATTAAACTTCATACTCTCTTTTCCTATTAATCTTGATTCTGCTTTTAATGCTACCGAGTAAGGAAGATTTTCACCAACTTTACTTTGCTTTTCAGGTGGTATCTGAGTGCAACTGCTCAACCCATGCCCCATTCTTCAACATCTCCACAAACTTCAGATCTAAGGACCCCACCAATAGCAGGCAGTAAATCTTTCTTATCAAATTCTAGGGAACACGATTCAATTTTTAACCAAAAAGGGGATGAAGTAAGCTGGATCTTATCTCTCTCCATCTCTTTATTTAATCTGTCAAACAGAATTAAATTTTTCCGAAAAAGCCAAGGCCTCCCCTCTAAAATCGATTCCAGATCTTCTTCCAACTCAAAAATTATTAGAAATTAATTTTGTCCCGCCACCTGTATCTCAAACTTCTTCCTAGTCTTCCATATACTTTTCATATGAGCCCTAAAGCCATCTGGGCTATAAACTTTCCCTGTCCAAACCGTACATATCAGTGTAGGTTTGGAACTTGGTACCACCATCGAGCCTTTGACTGATAATTGAATTAGTTCTTCAGCAAGAAGAGAGATCTTATCCCTTCTCTCTCGGTCTACGCCACCACTTGCTTCCATCCCAAGCCGCAGCAGTCATTGCTATCTCTAGGATTTCTAAGCCAAGCACTCTTGGGAGATCAAAGATATTTTTAATATCTTAAATTATACTTTTTTTTTACAAAATATTGAATCCATAGATGTCTATGATTTAAAAGATATATATAGTATTAATAAAATTTTTAATTAGGTTGATATTATAAGTTAATCGAATTCGTTTAGAAAGTTATTATTATATCTTTTCTAAATGGCTACTATTATTTTTATAATATTTTTATCTTTTTATACTTTTATATAAATTTTAAATAAAAGAATTAAAAAATTGACAAATCTGGAGATTAAATTTGTGTTTAATGGAGTTGTAAACAAATTCTTTATTGGTACACTAATAATAATTCTCAAGTAAAATTCAAAAGTAAAAATTAAATTTTAACATTAAATATTTTCTCTCACCAAATTTGTATATTTATACTACTATTAAAACCCCTGTCAGAGTTGGTGTCACAGGTTGACCAACTTGGTTAGGAAATAACTAATATATCCTTTTATCAAATGAAACTATTGTTATTATTTTATAATTTTTTTTGTCTTTTCATACTTTTATATAGTTTTTATATAAAAGAACTAAAAATTAACATATCTAGGGATTGAACCCATTATTAATGGAGTTATAAACATTATTATAACGTTCCAAATTTTTGGACTTTTTGAATGTGTTTGTTGTCAAATAATTTGATTTGGTATGGTTGTTAAGAACCTTGGGTGTGAGCTTTAGGTCTTGAGTTCAATTTCCTTATTTTGGGTTTTCCATTAAATTTTGGCATTAAGGTAAGTTTGAACTTTAGGGATAAATTATTTTCCTTGTTGGGTTATAACAATGATGAGCTTAATGGTTCAATGGTTGGGTGTTTGACTAATTGGAGGTCTTGTGTTTAAATCCCATTGTATATGATTGTGAAATAATTTTTGTTTGGGCTTGTGATGGATGTTAGAGTTCTACTTAAGTTCTGTTACAATTGGATAGTTGGGATTGGGATCAAATTATTGGATTTTATTTGTTTTATCTTATTTATTTTTAGTTTTGGATTTCTTTAGATTTTTTTTCTTTTGTAATCGTCGAAAACCCACCCCCTTTTTACTTCACGTTATTTTTCTCAACCCCTTTTCTTGTCTCTATTTTTCTTCTTCCAATCTTCTTTGCTTTTTCTTTTAGTACTTTTTTATTTGGGAAGATTGTTTTGTTTTACTGTCTTGTTGCTTATTTCGTATGGCTTGATAGAGCTTTCGGTTTGATTGTAAGGCTATCGTTGGGTAAGTTCATTGTGTTTTTTGTCATGGTTTGCTCATTGTTTATTTTAGTTAGGAATGATTTATATGCTTATTTTCGCATTATATGCTACTAAATGTTTACTTAGTTTTATATCTTGGACGAAAGAGTTGTGAATCAAGACCCTCCGGTGGGGTAATTGCTATCTTCAATCGTTGTAGATGGTGAGTAGGTGAGTGAACTTGATTTTGGGATTATTTGGTATAACAAACAAGTGTTTATGGATGTGGGTTCTGGTTGAATTTTTATTTCATTAGTTGGTTTTAACATTATTATAGGTTTTGGAGCATGTTGATTGTGTAGGTTCTCATATCAACTGTTAGGTGTGTGAAAAATGCCCAAAAGTCCCTTAGAAATTCGATTCAAATCGCAAAACAGAGGTTGTGGCAAAAATGCTTAGTTTTCACATGGCCTCGCACATGGTCGTGTGCGATTTATGCAAATCGTGTCTGGTGGCCGTGTGTAGCACAAGACCATGTAAGATTATGTAGCTCATGTGGGACACACGACCATGTGAACCTTTATAGAACATATGGATGGCCCATGTGGATCATACGGGCTAGGCTTTTGGGCAAATTTTAGGGCATAATTAAGGGTTGTTTAGGGGAAATAACATTTGGGTCCGAGAACGTTGTAAGGGTCAAAAAACTATAAGTTTTGTACTTAAGTTCATGTGAATAACTCTAAAAGCATGGTAAATATGTTAAACTATAATAAAATTAATAGTTTTTATGTGTGTTAAATAAACTATGTATGTAAGCATGTCATGTAACATTTCCTATATGTGAATATGTCGTATGTTTTTTTATTATGATATATGTATAAGACATGTGTATGATATGCATATGTTTGGGGTGGGATATGTATGATGGAGGAAGTGTTTATGGCAGTACATACTTCAAATATGGCGGCTAGACCGCAACACTATATGTATGGCAACTCCGCTACAACCATATAAGTAGCATTCTGCCATATATTAGTGTGATTAGATGGATGGACTATTGTAGTCCAATATGGTGTGATTGGCTAGACAGAGAAGGTGTATAGTGAATAGCAGTAGGTTTTTTTATACATGTTATGGTTTGATATGATATGTCTGATATGATCTACAATATTATGCTACAGTATGATAAGTTATAAAATGTATGAAATCTGATATGATATGAAACATGTGGAATAAATGCATTATGTGATGTTTTGCTATATAATTGATGTATATGAAATGTATGATTTTGGACTATAGGCCAAATCGCACATTGAGCTAATAGCTCACGTTCCTGAATGTTTTGTTTCAGATAATCCTCCGGCTTAGCATTGGACGGCGTCACGGGAGACTCGGGTTTCACATTTTTAATACAATATTTTATGGTTTTATTTTATTTATTTAAATTGGAAATTTCAAACTTTATTATGGTTTGTTAGCTTTTGGAAAAATTATGATTTGTTTAGTTCATTAATACTAAAATGGGTCATTTTTCCAAAGCTCAAATGGTTAATAATCCTACCTAAGGTGACTAAAATGAAATGATAAGTTTTTAAGTAATTGCCATTGCAAACTAAGTTTAAGGTTTTTAATGAAAAGGATTTTGGCGTGCTATGGTTATGGGAAAATTTAACTTGATCTTTCGACCTGATTAAAATGTTTTACAAAATAGCGAGATAGTGGAACTTTCAACTCGCTAGAATTGGTTTTCTTAAAAAATTAGCATTTTTTTTATCTAGCAATATGACCTCCATAATCTGACCGTAATGTCTAGACCGGATATGGGATGTTACGTTTGGTGGTATCAGAGCTAGTTTGCAAAACACAATTGTGTTTTAGGGTCATAATTATTTTTAAGAAAATTCTTTGTTTGAATTGAAATTTGATTGGAAATATTTTTGAACTTTTTAGATAAGTGAAATCGAGACCCAGTGCCGATCCATATAAGTACTTTAAACTTTAGATATGTTTTAGAAACACTTTGTATATGATAACTTTAGTATATGATATGACCTTTTGAGACTGTAGTATAAGAAAATGTGTTTAAAGTTTAAAGTTTAAAGTTTGTATATGATAACGTTATGTTGAAACACGTGAGTGGCATCTAGCAATGCATCTAGCAATGAGTGGCATCTAGCAATGCATCATTGCTACCTAAGTCACAAGAGATCATGGACATAACCTTTTTATGATTAACCTTTTATGCAATAATCCTTAAGTCCTTTATCTCTGGATTGGACACAAGTCATGAAATAGTCACACTTGCATAGTCCATTCCATGTTCCTTGATATCTTAAGCAGACTACGATATACAAATAAGTGTGACATCTCATATCAACTTATTTGAGCATGGCCATGCATTTCTAGTCTCACTTAATCAAGTGGCCTAAGATATTTCTCCCATTATGTAGGAGGGACTTATTCTATATCGACCAACCATATCCCTCTACATCGATTGTGGTATATCCAACATCAGCCTTTATTGAACAACCAGTTACGGTGTACGTTTGACTATATCAAGATATACTACTCACGGTGTTGGGATTATGATGATCTCAAGTCTGAGGATCGTATACATATTAATCACTATGAGTAAGGTCGTGACAATTACATAATAATCCAAGAAACATACTCATAATGGGTCAGTCCAATATGTTGTTCTCTAACACACATATTCATGCATCGATTCTGATATTCCATATCAATGACAACTCTTTATCATCAATCAACTGCATGTTAGTCTTAATGCATTATCGTTGTCCTATCCAACAATAATACTTGACTAAGGATCTTTTAAGAATAATCATATTATTCTCAGGACATTATTATAAAACAGTTTATTTATACACACAGAAAAGAAACTGAAATAATAATGGTAACGTCTTATATTAATAAACATGATAAATCAAGTATGTTATTACAACCATCTCATGATTGATCTTTGGGCATACTCTAACAACCCGTGGGTGCGGAGGACGTTGTCAAGGCATCTGAGCTAAATCTTTTTCGATGGGCAGTATGCCCCAGTTAGATATGAGTGAGACCGTAGGGAGTTCGACGGTTGAAACTGAGTCTATAGCTTAGACTATCGGGGATGACTCACTGTCCCAAGCAATATTGAGGGTTTTAAAAAGGGTTGTTGGGACCTATACTGGATCTGGATTTGGGAGCTGAGGGTCAATTACTGAACGACTTCGGTCCAATAGAGATGAACTATTTAGGGGCATCATTGGAGTCACTCCAACTGTGGCTGAGTACTAGTTGGAAGCCACTGAAAGAATCATGAATGACTGAGACTCACCCCTTAGAAAAAATTAAATGGTGCGATATCCTTGCTTTACAATGAGGAATACTAATGGTGGCTGATGGTTCAAGAGGGAACTCAACCTGAGCAGCTAACGTGGGATTATTTTCGAAATGCCTTTCAAGGTAAATATGTTGGCGTAAGCTATGTAGAGGCTTGTAAGTGAAAGTTTATGAATTTGAATTAGGAAGAGAGATTAGTGGCCAAGTATGAGGCCAATTTTTTACGATTGAGTTGATATGCTTGAGGACTTGTTTCTAATGACTATGAGAAGAGTGTACGGTTTGAGGAGGGCTTGAGGTATGACCTCAAGGTTTTGATAGCCCCTCAGAGAGAGCGGGTCTTTGCAACCTTGGTGGATAAGGTAAAGATAGCTGAGGAGGTCAAGCATACTAAGTGCAAAAGGAGGGATTAAGAGAAGAGTCAGAATAAAAATAAGAGGAATTCGAGTTCTTGTAGTTCTTCTCATTAGCCCACAAAATTGGCCAGATTTGATAGACCACTGTAGGCAGAACTAGTTGCCAGAGTTGAGCCAGCTATTAGAGCTGAGCAGGCTCTAGTATGTGGGTAATGTAATAGATGTCATCTGGACGAGCGTTGGAGAAGAATTGGGGCTTGCTTTAGGTGTGGTGCAGTGGGGCACAAGACCAATGAGTGTCCCTTTATGGTTTAGCATAGACGAGTTTGATTCAGGGTTTGATTTCGCCTCAGAGGGTTGGTCAGCAACCTATTAGGGGTTGTGGTCCAATACAGGGTGGTAATGGTAGTGTTCATGGTCAGAGCGCACCGAGCAGAGGTGAAAAACAGACTGAGGGCTTTGGTTTATGCAACGAGGCATCATGAGGATAGATATGTGAGGGGTGTGATTGTCAGTACGTTCATTATTCATTCACTGCATTGCTTTCCTTTAATTGGTTGTGGATCTATGCATTCTTATATATTTAGTGATGTTGTGGGAAATTTGGGAATTGTGGCTGAGGACACTAGTAGTAAACTTTTTGTGATTAGTCCTTTAAGTCAATCTGTACGAGTTAGTTAGGTATATAGGAGGTCCTGCTTGATGTTCAGGGATATATGTTTCTTGCTAATTTGATGAAATTTCTTTTTGGGGAATTCGATTTGATTTTGGTTATGGATTGGTTGGTGGAGCATCGGGTTGGTTTGGACTGTGACTCTAAACGAGTGACTTTCAAGGTTGGGGATGATTTGGTGGTTGTGATGGTGGGTGAGCATCGAGATTATTTGTCTAACGTAATCTCTGCTCTAGTAGCTAAATAGTAATCTGTAAGGGTTGTGACGCATGTTTATCTTATGTTCATGATGTGACTAGAGAGGGTTCAACGGTGAAAGAGATTTGTACTGTTAATGATTCTTCGTACGTTTTTCTTGAGGAGTTGCTTGGTTTGCCTCCGGATAGGGAGGTTGAGTTTGGGATTGAATTACTGATAGGTATAGCTCGGGTGTCCATCGCTCTGTACTGAATGGCACCGAATGAGCTGAAAGAACTTAAGTTACAGCTTTAAGAACTTTTGGATAGGGGATTTATTCGACCCAGTGTGTTCCCGTGGGGTGCACTAGTGCTTTTGTTAAGAAGAAAGATGGGTTGATAAGGATGTGTGTGGATTATCGCAGTTGAAGAAATTGACGATAAAGAATAACTATCCACTTTCGAGGATCGATTGTCTATACGATCAATTCCGTGGGGTATTTGTGTTTTCAAAGATTGATCTTCGTTTTGGGAATCATCAGTTGAAATTTAAGGAGACCGATGCACATAAGAGTGCCTTCAAGACTCGATATGGTCATTACGAGTTCCTTTTGATGCCATTCGAATTGACTAATGCTCCGGCAGTGTTTATGAATCTCATGAACTGAGTTTTTCTGCTATATCTAGATCAGTTCATCGATGTGTTTATCGATGACGTTTTGGTCTAGTCTAAGTCAGAGGAGGAACATGACAACCATTTTCGTACGATTCTTTAGATTCTTTGAGAAAAACAATTGTATGATAAGCTAAGAAAATGCGAGTTGTGATTGGGTGAGGTTATGTTTTTGGGACATGTGGTTTCTTCCGAAGGTATCCGAGTGGATCCTAAAAAGATAGAGGTTATTCTAGATTGGAAGCAACCTCAAAATGTGACTGAGCGTTGGAGTTTTCTGGGCTTAGCAGGGTATTATTAGAGATTTGTGGGGCGGTTTCTTTGATAGCGACACTTTTGACTAAGCTGCTACATAAGAATGCTCCATTTGTTTCAGATGTTGAGTAGCAAATGAGCTTTGAGAAGCTCAAACCGATTTTAACTCAAGCACCTGTTCTGATTCAGCCTGAGCCTGGGAAGAAGTTTTTCGTGTATAGTTATGCATCACATACTGATTTGGGTTGTGTATTGATGCAAGGAGGTAAGGTAGTTGCTTATGCGTCTAGACAACTTGAGCAGCACGAGAGTAATTATCTGACTCATGATCTTGAGCTTGCTGCAATTTTTTTTGCACTCAAGATATGGAGATATTATTTATAGAAATCATTAGACTCTGAAATATCTCCTCACTCAAAAGGATTTGAATCTTAGGCAGCGTTGCTAGATTGAGTTACTCAAATACTATGACTGTTCGATTGAGTATCATCTTGGTAAGACCAATATGGTGGTCGATGCTCTCAGTCGAAGGTATATGACTGATTTGAGGGAGATGTTCGCTCGCTTAAGTTTATTCGATGATGGTGGGATTCTGGTTGAGTTACAAGTTAAGCCATCTTTGTTGAATAAGATTAAGAGTAAACAGCTTCTAGATTCGTCTCTGATAAGTCAGGTTCAGCATATGGATGAGGGTAAGACTACGAATATTGGGTATAATGATAATGGAATTCTGTGTTTTCGAGGGCGTGTTTATGTTCTTGAGGATGTGGATTTGAGACAGTCTATCTTGCAGAAAGCGCATAGTAGCTCTTATGCTATGCATCCCGAGGGTAATAAAATGTATCAGGATCTCTGTGATGTGTATTGGTGGTCTGAGTTGAAGTGGGAGGTAACTGAATTTGTATCTTATTGTTTAACGTGCCAACAGGTTAAGGTCGAGCACCAACTTCCTTTTGGACTTTTACAACCCATTAAGATTCTATTATGGAAGTGGAAACGAGTAACTATGGATTTTGTTAGCGGGTTGCCTTTGACACCCGCTAAGACGGATTCAGTTTGGGTCGTTGTCGACCGGTTAACTAAGTTAGCCCACTTTATATCGGTTAGGACTGACTATTCTTTACAGAAGTTAGCAAAGTTATATGTTTCCGAGATTGTCAGACTAAATGGGGTTCCAATATCAATTATTTTTGGATGGGGATCCTTGTTTTACTTTTCGTTTCTGGTAGAAGCTACATGAGGCTTTGGCCATACGACTGGATTTTAGTAAGGCTTTTCATCCTCAGACTAATGGTTAGTCAGAAAGGGTGATTCAGATTTTGGAAGCTATGCTTTGGAGTTGTGTGATTGATTTTTGAGAGAGTTGGGAGAAGTTTTTACCGCTAGCTGAATTTTCTTATAATAATAGCTTCCTGTCTAGTATTCAGATCGCGCCTCATGAAGCCTTATATGGTAGGAAATGTCGTACTCCACTCTGTTGGATGGATTTTGGTGAAAGGAAAGTTTTGGGTCCTGAGCTAGTCTATGAGATTGATGATAAAGTCTGTTTAATTCAAGATTGTCTTAAAGCCGCTTCTAATAGACAAAAATCTTATGCGAACCTTAAGGTACGAGAGATTGTGTAACAACCCTAACTAATCTTCGTCGCCGAATTAGGGTCATAGGATATTACGATAACATTTTAAACATTTAACATTACATACAAATAAATATTCAATCATAATTACAATTAATCAATCACATTCCATTCATAATCTAACATACACTTACAGGCTTTAAAACGAGTTTATGAGACCCTAAGAAAGTGAGGCTGATAACTACTTTGGTACTTTAGTTTTTCAACGATTCACATCTAGTCGATTTGTTTCTTGATCTAAAATAATAGTTTAATTAATTTAATTCATTCAAACCCTTAAAAACATTTATAGTTAAACAATTAACCCTTGAATCACATTTTACACTTTTGCACTCAACTTTTATTATATGTACAACTTTGTCCCTACCAAAAGCCAATTTATTTAATATTCTTAAATCAATTTTCCCAGCTAACCAAACCTATAAGGATTCATATACAATCCCTAAAATATTGTATTTCATAGTTTCATACCATGTTGTTTTTACATTTCAACATTTTAGTCCTCGGAAACTAATACTAGGAAAAATCATTACACAATCTAGCAAATTTTATACCATTTATATAATAATTAAATAAACACTTCTAGAATATTTTAAAGTTCAAAAATAAATCCCTAAACTTTCCATAATTTATCAAAATACTCCCTAAGCTAGCTTGCTCTCTCTTCAAGGGTCCAAAATACTGAAATTATTAAAAATAGCAACTTAAAACACTTACATGCATCCCAAAATAGCCACAGAAAAAAAAAAAAACAAAGCTCCCCAAGTCTTCAACAATGGCTTTTCGACAAAAACAATTATTATAAATATAACATAATGATCACCTGAGAAACATTAATTCATTAAGGCAATACCGTCCACTTAAAACTAAAATGGCTTAATTTCCATTTACAACCTTTCATTCGTACCGCAAAGGCAATTTAATTCGAGCCCTAATATCTCTAGACTTTTTGTACATTTAACAGTTCAATACTTTTTGTTTAATTAGTTACTTAATATGACATCCATAATACCATATAATTAATAGATAATTAATATCATTTGACTCACTAGCCGGAAATATGGTTTAGAAACTCGTAACTCGGTACCTCTAAAAATGGGTCGTTACAATTCTCCTCTTCTTAACTAAATTTTGCCCTTGAAATTTACCTAGAAAGGGATTGGGACATTGTGATCTCATCGTTTCTTCCGACTCCCAAGTCGCTTCCTAAACACTGTGACTATGCCACAAAACTTTTACTAACGGAATACATTTGTTTCGTCGTTCCTTCATATCTCGAGCTAGAATTTCTACTAACTTTTCCTCGTAAGAAAAATCATGTCGAATTTCTATATCTTCCCCCAAAATAATCTGAGACGGATCCAAACGATATCTCCTAAGCATCGACATTTTGCTGTAGTGACACGTTAAAGACATCATGCATTTTCTACAATTCTGCAGGCAGTTCCAATTGATACACCGCAAGTCCAACTCTTTCAATAATTTCATACGGTCCTATAAAACGAGGACCCAACTTTCCTTTCCGACCAAAATGTAGTACTTTCTTCCACGAAGAAACTCTGAAAATACTTTATCACCCACTGAAAACTCAATGTCTCGGTGTTTCAAATTTGCAAAAGATTTCTATTTACCGGAAGCTGTTTCCAATCTGTTTTGAATCACTCTAACCATATTTTTTGTTTCTTGGATTAGTTCTGATCCAACCACTTTCTTCTCACTTAATTCTGACCAGCAGATAGGGGTTTGACATTTGCGACCATATAAGGCTTCGTACGAAGCCTTTTGAATACTCAATTGGAAGCTATTATTATACACAAACTCAACCAACAGTAAATAGTGTTCACAACCTGATTCAAAATCAATTACACAGGCTTAAAGCATATCTTCTAAAATATAAATAACACACTCTGATTGCTTGTCCGTCTGTGGATGAAAGGCAGTACTAAAATTAAGTCTCGTACTAAGTGATTCATTCAGTTGTTTCCAAAATCTCGAAGTGAATCGAGGGTCCCGATAAGAGATAATTGACATTGGTATGACGTGTAATCTGACAATCTCCGGAATATAAATCTCAGCAAGTTTCGAAAGTGACCAATTAGTTCTGACTGCGATAAAATGGGCGGATTTCATAAGTCGATCAACTATCACCTAAACAACATTTTTCTTAGTCAAGTAATTCTGCTACGAAATCCATCGTTCTGCATTCTCATTTCAATTTAGGAATAGAAATAGGCTGAAGTAATCATGTGGGACCCTGATGTTCAACCTTAACTCGTTGACAAGTTAGGCATTTAGCCATGAATTCCACTATCTCTCTTTTCATTTCGGGCTACCAGTACGATTCTCGCAAGTCATGATACATCTTTGTTCCACCAGGGTGCAAAGCAAAAAGACTATCATGAGCTTTGTGCAGTATCAATTCCTTTAATCCAACAACATTTGGAACACATTTCGATCACAAAATCTCAAAAAATTATGATTGTCAATGTTAAAATTTTCAATCAAACCATTCTTCTTTTCTCCATCAACTTGTCATCCAAGAACTGAGCTTCTCTAATCTGATCAATTAACACTGGTTTAACTTTCAACTCAGCCAGTAAACTGCCGTCATTGTTAATACTAAGTTGAGCGAACATCACTCATACTTCAACTACTACTTTTCTGCTCAATGCATCCGCTACGACATTAACTTTACCAGGGTGGTAATATATAATACAGTCATAATCTTTCAAAAAGCTCGACCCAACAATGTTGTCTTAAATTCAACTCCTTTTGAGTTAAGAGGTATTTAAGACTTTTATGATCAGTGAAGATATGACATTTTTCACCATATAGGTAGTGTCTCAAAATTTTTAGAGCAAAAATTACAGCAGCTAACTCTAAATTGTGCGTTGGATAATTACGTTCATGTGCTTTCACCTATCGGGACACGTATGCAATTACCTTACCTTCTTGCATTAAAACACAACCTAAACCACTTAATAAAGCATCGCTATAAACCACTGCTTGTTCCAAACGAATTGTATGTTTTTTTGCAATAGCTTTGTCATCGGCAAAGCTATCTTTGAAAATGCACTGACGAATTTTAACGCCCTAACTAATTTAATTGTGTTTCTATAAATTTTGTCACAAATATGTATCTGCTTTAGTGGCTAAGTGTTTTGGATGTGTGTTTGAGGTTTTGGGTTCAAGTCTAACTTTTGGTAAAATTTTGCTATTTTTTATCCTACCCTTATCCCTCTAGGGTGGGGTTATGTTATATTTTTGGTAAGCTCATATCAGAATGAGCTTGCTGGTTCGAGTGGTAAGGAGTTAGCTTGTCAAGGGTCTCGTGTTCGAATTCTCGCGCGAGCGTGGATGATAATTTTTTCTTCAGTTCACTGATATGAGGTTTGGTAGGACTAAAAGTCTGTGGTAGTTGGATGAGGTTAGTGGGTCAGATTCAATGGGATTGTGGTTGGTTAGTAGGGAGTTGGGGTGTTAGTAGGATTTTATATTTTTGAATTAAACAATTTTTATTTTTCCCAAAAATATTCCTCCCCTAGTTTTGACTTTTTTTCTCTGTTCTTTCCCTCTTCTGACGTTTTCCCTTTTCTTTGAAAAATTCCTTTCCTTCTTTTTTTTGATTCTATTCGTGAATCATCTGTTCAATCGTGGCAACTTGGATTTTCGGGTTCTTCAATCGGCTTGGTAAGTAAAGCTTTGCTTATCTTTAACAATTAGTATTTTGGGTTGCTAGCAATTTTATTTTGTAGCCTTTAATTAGTGGGTTCTGCATTTAGGAGAAGGTTGTGAAGTAGGGAATTACGCTCCAGCAACCTAATTCATGATAGTGGTGGTTTCGTCGGCTGTAAGTTTTGTGTGCATTGTCTGAATTTGTGTTGTGGATTCGTAAATTAGTTATTGAAATGGTGTTTGGTATACTATTTTTTAGCTTTTAGAGGCCTCGAGATTGTTGTAGCTTCAAAAACGAACAAGGTGTGTAATGGAAACACAAGAAAATAAGGTTTGGCGAAAGCCAAAAAAGTGGCCTGTCGATGCCACACGGGCGTGTGAGCTGTAGGCCAGGTCGTGTGGGCCACACAGGAAGGGTTAATTTGGGCATGTGGGCTCGCAGAAGCATGTAGGCCCAAAATTCTAAAATTTTCCCTAGGGTCACATATGTTGTTCCGATCGACTATGGGCCTTCCGTAGGTCGGTAAGGGCAAAACAAACCCTAATGCATGATATCTGCTATTCTGATAGACTGATTTAAGCATTTAGAAATTGATATGTATGATTTAACTGGTTTGTAATAACATGTATGTTATCTGTATATAAGCATGCGGGACATGTAAATTTTGTTATACCTGTTATCTATTATTCGTATCTATGTATTGGGTGGGATTTGTATATGTGGAGGAAGTGTTCTGTGAGGCAACATTTTGCCAATTTATTGGCAGCTGGACTGCAAACTATTCTGATAAGTGTCGTAAAGACACTATGTGGTGTGTAGGGAGGGTGGGTGTTTTATACCCCACATGGTGTGTTGGGATGGTCGAAGATGGTATGTAGAGGATGGGGGTAAGACTTTGCATATCTGTATGTTCTGATAATTCGATCCTAATGTTATCTGATTCTGTTAAGTACCTATGTACGTATCTGATCTAATACATGTGAAATCTGAGTTTATGTGCATGCATATCTCTGTTAAGTTATACACTGAGTTTTTTGAAAACTTACATCTGTTTGTGTGTTCTGTTTAGGTAATCCTCAGGCATAGGCAGGTTAGTGCCATGGACGCTCAGCGGTGACCACTGGTTCAGAAATTATTTTTGACTAGTAAATTATTTAATTATCGGAATTTTCTTGAGAGTTTTATAATTTTGGGACTCTCTGGATTGTTTGTTTATAATTTTGGTTTTGGATGTGTTTTGACTTTTAAACTGCAACGTTTGGGAAACCATAGTTTTATGCAACAAATGTTTTTGAAAATACAAGTTCAGATTTCAAATACAACAACTTTCAAACTTTCGCTGCAAATTCTACGTTTTACTTAAAAAGCACAAACAATTGACAGTTTTATAAAAGAGTTAAATAATATACTTTCCTAAAATGTGGACTCTCTTAGCAGCAATTAACACGATAAATTTTAACATAATATTGATTTCAGTATCCTTCTTCGTAACATTCCCATATTCGGTCATAACGTCTAGGCTGAGTTTGGGGTGTTAAACGAATTTTAGGTAGTAACCAGCTAAACCAAGAAAACAAAGAATTTCTGACATATTTCTTGATGCTTTCCATTGAATTATGACTTCAATCTTTTTCGAATCAACGCAGATCCCGTTCGCAGAAATGACATGCCCTAGAAAAACTACTTTAAGAAGCCAAAATTCACATTTATTGAGTTTCCCGTAAAGTTGTTTTTCTCGCAAAACTTGTAAAACAATACGTAAATGTTGCTCATGTTTAGCTTCTGATTTTGAATAGATCAAAATATCGTTAATAAAAAATACCATGAACTGATCGAGGTAGGGCTAAAAGATGCGATTCATCAGATCCATAAATGCCACAGGAGCATTCATCAATCCAAAGGGCATCACTAAAAATTTGTAGTGGCCATAACGTGTACAGAAGGTGGTTTTCTGTACGTCACTATCTTTCACTTTCAACTGATAGTAGCCTGATCTTAAATCAATATTAGAAAAGATTGAAGCTCCCTTCAGTTAATCAAACAAGTCATCAATACGAGGAAGAGGTACCAATTCTTAATTTTCAACTTATTTAGTTATTGATAATCAATAAAAAGTCGCATTAAACCATCTTTCCCTTTTTACAAATAAAACTGGAGCTCCCCAGGGTGATATACTAGGACATATAAAACCACGTTCTAGCAAATCTTACAACTGAACCTTTAACTACTTCAAATCAGTCGGTACCATACGATAAGGAGATATGGATACTAGAGTTATAGCAGGGATCACTTCGATTGCAAACTTGAGCTTCCGACCAGGTGGTAGTCCCGCTAATTTCTCGAGATACGTATCAGAGAATTCACAGAAAATTTGAATATTGCTGATATCACTATCCCTGGTCTTTGAATTGATAACATATGCTAGAAAACCTTCGCAACCTTGCTTTAATAACTTATCAACTTGAATCGATGAAACAATCTGAGTTGAACCACTCATTTTAATGCCATCAACTTCTATAATCTCATTATTCAAATCTTGGATGGAAAACTTTTTCTTTCAACAGTTGAGAACTGCCCCATGCTTAGTTAACCAATCCATACCCAGGATTACATCAAAATCACAACAAGGCATGATTAATAAATCCACTGGAAATGTCGAATTTTGAATTTTTAGTGGACATCATTTACAGACTTGATTAACTAACACTATTTGACCCAACAGACATGGCTACTTTTGGCACCTCAGATTTCATACTTCCAGATTTGACCAAATCGATATTAACATACAAATGAGAAGAACCAAGATCTATTAAAGTATAAACAAGTGTGGAGAATAATAGAAAAATTCCTACTACAACATCAGTAGCATCCCTATCATCTTGTGTCCTCACAACATAAGCACAAGCTGACATTTTGGCCTCTGAATGACGAGCACCTGTTTCGATCTCTTTTCGTGATCCACTTCTTGAAACTTAACCACCTCTGCTAATCCATCGACCGCTAACTACTGAAGCAACTCTCTATATAACATCCAGCGTATCACCTTCCTTCTTCGGACATTCAAGAGCAAAATGTTTTAGGGATCTGCATTGGAAACAATCCTTTGTCAACTTCTAACATTTTCCCCAATGAATCTTCCCACAATGCTTGCAGCTCGGCATTTCTAAAGTTTTGTATGGCCCTTTTACAATTACCATAAAAACTGAAGGTTGTCGGTCTCACATTCTATTTGATGCCATTGATCTTGTAGCTGCCTTCCCAAAATCTCGAGACTCCTTGCTCTGTTTTGGTACTAAATGAGAACTAAGAGTCCCAAAATGTTTTCCCACAACACGAGAAGGTTCTAATTTATTGCTTAACCTTAGCTATTTTTCCACCATTTTTTCCCACTCAGATAAATCCACAAACTTTTTAATTCTCAATGCAACTAGCTAAGTCCCAATTTCATCTCGTACTCTATGAAAAAAGCATTTGTAGCTTGCTTCTTCAATAGGAACAAGTTCTGTTGTATACTTGTTGAGTCGCATATATTCTCATTCATAATCTACCACTGAAAAATCTCATTGTTTTAGTAGGAGAAATTCTTGTTTCCTATCTTTGAGGTAAAGTTCTCCAACATACTTCTTTTGAAATTATGTTTGGAAGAACTTGCAATCTATAACTTTTGAAGAAATGTGTCATGTAATAATTTGCCACCAAGTGTGGGCTTCCCGTTGTAATAACAAAACAACATGGATAGCACTTTCTCGGGAACTACATTCAAGTTATTAAAAAAACTCGAGTTGTTGATTCTAGCCACATTTCAGCCGTTGATAGATCAACTCCTTTTAATCCAACATATTTTGTTGCACCATACCTTCTCAATTGTTTAATAGGAGCTCATTTAACCGTAGGTGCGATTATTATTGGATGAGTAGTTCGCGCCACCCTCTAAAGCGCTTCGGCTATAGCTCGTAATATATTAGTATCACTTTGCCGTTCACCAAGGCCTCTATTCACATTTGGTTGCTAAATACCATCAAAACGAGTACTTGGTGTTATCAACTCAGTTTCATCTAAATCTTTGTTAGTGTTTCCATCAGTATGAATCTCTAGATCTACCACATTATTAGATTCATCTGACATCTTTAACTATAACAAAACAATAATAATCAACATCCAAATCCTGACTCCAACTCGACTCAACTTTGGCATGTACTTTTAGACTCAATCTGAGCTCAATTTAGTCTGAGAATCGACTATACCTGTAGCTTTGATACCACTAAATGTAACACCCTTAACCCATCTCTATCATCGAATTGGGGTCACAGGGTATTACGATAACATTTTCAACATTTAACATTACATAAAAATAAATATTCAATCATAATTACAATTAATGAATCGCATTCCATTCATAATCTAACATACACTTACGGGCCTTAAAACGAGTCTACGAGACCTTAAAAGATAGATTTAAAACATTCTGGGGTCAATTCAAAACAAAAAGAAAAAGTTGAATATTTTGAAAACAGGGGACACATGGCTGTGTGGCCAGACCGAGTGTCTCAGCCCAGATTGTGTGGACATTTGAAGTCCAGACACATGACCGTATCCCAGCTCGTGTGTCTACCCATGTATATATTCGAATTAAGGTCACACAGCCGTGTGCCTACCTGTGTGTGCATTCAATGTTGGGTTACACGACCATGTCGCGGGCTGTGTAAAACCTGCACTTAATGACAATAAGACACATGACTGTGTGGATAGGCCATGTGTGTCACACGGTCATGTGACAACCCATGTCTCAGGACGTATATAGCGCAAATAACCCCTAAAATAAGCAATCCAAATATCATTTCTTACACATTAAGATATAATATAACTAGATTAAATCCTATGTTCAAAAACACATTTCTAAACATCAATTACATACCATAATATTGCCCATCCTAAGCCTAACTAATATGCATTCAACAAGAATTATCAAGAATTAAGCATTCAACTAGACAAGTTGTTATAACACATAACGTTAATCACTTATTCACAACAAAATATTAGCCAAAATTATCGACAAAACTCTCATATCATATTGCATTACCAACATTATGGTAAGCACTTAGTTTTAAAGCTCACAACCAAAATACCTATACATATATGTACCTATATACATGAGTTCAAAGATTCAACTTCTAAAACTTATTTACATTCATTCACAACCATATAACAAAAGACTAATACCCAAAACATCATCAACCTAAGTACATTCCAAAACATAAAAGAAAGCATAACCAACATTGAGTTCAAGATTAGTCGTTAGATGTGAGTTGTCGAACAAAATTAAGTACCTAACCGGCATACATAGAAACAGTTAAATACTCAGTAAGCTTATTAACCTAAAGAACCACAAGTACAATTAATGGATTTAATTTTATAATCCATCACATATATATTTATTTATTTTCATGGAATTTACCATACAATTCAAATAGACATTTCATACATCTTCTATGAAAAAATTTCGTATATCAACCTTCTTGTTGGATTAATTATACTTGATCAATAAGGGTCAATCAGTGGATGGCACCCAGTACCTAACGGATAAACCGTAATAAAGTTTTGCGCCCAACACTCGTCGGATAAATTGACGTTAGATGTGCTCAACTCTAGTCGAACGAATTGAAAAAAGTATGCGCCCAATGCTAGTCGGATAAACCGATGATATTAGTTACACTCTTGCAAGTCCATAATATCACATTTCATAATTCAATATCACATTCACTTCAATTAACTACTAATAATTCATTAATTCATTCCATAATGCCACATTTCATATATATATATGTATAATTTTATCAATATCCATTCAATGGAAATTATCCAATTACACAATTAAGAACATAGTAAAATAATAAATAATAATTAAAATAATTAAATAAAATAAATAATGTTCAAGTTCTAAGACTGTGAACTTACCTTAACAAAATTAATCGTAAGAGTGAGGCCGATAACTACTCTGGTACATTAGTTTTTCCACAATTCACGTCTGGTCGATTCGTTTCATGATTTAAAACAATAATTTAATTATTTTAATTCATTCAAACCCTTAGAAACATTTATTCTTAAAAAATTAACCCTTGAATCACATTTTACTCTTTTGCACTCAACTTTTATTATATGTACAACTTAGTCCCTACCACAAACCAATTCATTTAATATTCATAAATCAATTTTCCTAGCTAACTGAGCCTATAAGGATTCATATACAATCCCTAAAATCTTATATTTCATAGTTTCATACGATGTTGTTTTTACATTTTAACATTTTAATCCTTGTAAACTAATACTAGCAAAAATCATTACACAATCTAGCAAATTTTATACCATATATCTAATAATTAAATTAACACTTCCAGAATATTTTATAGTTCAAAAATCAGTCCCTAAACTTGCCATAATTTATCAAAATACTCCCTAAGGTAGCCTACTCTCTCTTCAAGGGTCCCAAAAATACTGAAATTATTAAAAAAATAACAACTTAAAACACTTACATCCATCCAATAATGGCAATGAAAAAAAAAGCTCCCAAAGTCTTCAACAATGGCTTTTTAGTAAAAACAAAGAAAGAAGAAGACCATCTCTACTATCACTTTTTCTTTGTTTTATCTAATATAAATTTTTTTATTATAAATATAACATAATGATTACTTGAGAAACATTAATTCATGAAGGCAATACCGTCCACTTAAAACTAAAATGACTTAATTTCCATTTAGAACCTTTCATCCTTACCACAAAGGCAATTTAAATCGAGCCCTAATATCTCTAGACTTTTGCACAGTTAACAGTTTAGTACTTTTATATGACATCCGTAATACCATATAATATCTTAAAATTTTTACTTCTAAATTTTTATATGACATCCATAATACCATATAATTACTAAATAATTAATATAATTTGACTCATTAGTTGAAATTATGGTTTAAAAACTCGTACACCCGATACCTCTAAAAATGGGTCGTTACAGATTGAGTTTGAAGTAGGGGACCATGTCTTTTCGAAGGTGTCTCCGTAGAAAAAAAGTTTTCAGGTTTGATCATAAAGACAAGTTGAACCCTCGATTCATTGGGCCGTATCAGGTTTTGAGGCGAGTTGAGTTAGTTGCTTATCAGCTGGAGTTACCTCCAGAGTTGGATCGTATCCATGACATCTTTCATGTATCCATGTTAATATGTTATCAATCTGATCCTTCGCATTTAGTTCTAGTGGAGGAGATTGAGTTGAAGTCGAATTTGTCTTTTGAGGAGGAGCTGATACAGACTTTGGATCGTAGGATCAAAGTTTTGAGAAGAAAGACCATTCCTCTAGTTAAGGTACTTTAGCAAAATCATGGTTTCAAGGAAGCCACTTGGGAGCCAGAGGAGTTGATGCATCAGCAGTATCTTTATCTCTTCGAGTTAGGTAAATTTTGGGGTTAAAATTTCTTTTACGATGAGAGAGTTGTAACGTCCTAATTTTTTGGACTTTTTGAATGTTTTTGTTGTCAAATAATTTGATTTGGTTTGGTTGTTAAGTACCTTGGGTGTGAGCTTTAGGTCATGAGTTAATTTCCTTGTTTTGGGTTTTCCATTAAATTTTTGCTTTAAGGTAAGTTTGAACTTTAGGGCTTAAATTATTTTCCTTGTTGGGTTATGAAAATAATGAGCCTAGTGGTTCAATGGTTGGGTGTTCGACTAATTGGCAGTCTTGTGTTTGAATCCCGTTGTATGGTATTGTAGAATAATTTTTGTTTGGGCTTGTGATGGATGTTAGAGTTCTACTTCAATTCTGTTACAATTGGATAGTTGGGATTGGGATCAAATTAGTTGATTTTATTTGTTTTGTCTTATTTATTTTTCCTTTTGGATTTCATTAGATTTTATTTCTTTTTCTTTTGTAATTGTCCAAAACCCACCCCATTTTTGCTTTTCACGTTATTTTCCTCAACCCCTTTTCATGTCTCTATTTTTCTTCTTCCAATCTTCTTTTTTTTTCTTTTAGTTCTTTTTTATTTGGGAATTTCTTTTGTTTTGCCCTCTTGCTGCGAATTTCGTATGGATTTTGGGTAGAGCTTTTGGTTTGATTGTAAGGCTATCGTTGGGTAAGTTCATTCTGGTTTCTGTCATGGTTTGCTCATAATTTATTTTCATTAGGAATGATTTATAACACTTATTTTTGCATTATACGCTAATAAGTGTTTACTCAGTTTATATCTTAGGCAAAGGAGTTGTGAATTAAGACCCTCCGGTGGGGTAATCACTGTTTTCAATCGTTGGTGGTGGTGAGTAAGTAAGTGAACTCGTTTTTGGGCATATTTGATATAAGAAACGGATGTTTATGGGTGTAGGTTTGGGTTGAATTTGTGATTTAATTAGTTTATTTTAACGTTATTGTAGGTTTTAGAACGTGTTGATTGTGTAGGTTATCATCTCAACTATTAGGTGTGTGAAAAATGCCCAAAAATCCCTTAGAAAAACTGCCTAGTTTTTACACAACCTAGCATATGGCCGTGTGGTAGGCCGTGTGTGGCACACGACTGTGTGGGATTTATGCAAACCGTATGGGCCTTTTGGGAAAATTTTAGGGCCAAATTAAGGTTCATTTAGGGGAACTGACATTTGGGTCCGAGGACGTCGTAAGAGTAAAAAAATAGTAAGTTTTGTACTTAAGTCTGTGCGAATAACTCTAAAAGCATGGTAAATATGTTAAACTAGAATAAAATTAATAGTTTTGATATGTGTTAAATAAATTATATAGGTAAGCATGTCATGTAACATATGCTATATGTAAATATTTCGTCTGTCTGTGATTATGATATGTATAAGACATGTGTATGATATGCATATGTTTGGGGTGGGATATGTATGATGGAAGAAGTGTTTATGGTAGTACATACTGCAAATTTGGCGGCTAGACTGCAACACTATATGTATGGCAGCTCGCTGCAACTATATAAGTGGCATTCTGCCACATATTGGTTTGATTAGATGGATGGACTCTATTAGTCCAATATGGTGTGATTAGATGGATCGACTATTGTAGTCCAATATGGCGTGATTGGTTGGACGAAGATGGTGTGTAACAGATGGGGCTAGGTTTTGATATGCATGTTATGATTTGATATGATATGTCCAATATGATCTAGCATATTATGCTATAGTATGATAAGCTATAAACTGTATGAAATCTGATATGATATGAAACATTTGGAATAAATGCATTATGTAATATTCTATTATATAATTGATGTCTATGAAATGTATGATTTTGGATTATGGGCTAAATCGCACACTAAGCTAATAGCTCATGTTCCTGTATGTTTTGTTTTAGGTAATCCTCTGGCTTAGGATTGGATGGCGTCATGGGAGACTCGGGCTTCACATTTTTAATACATTTTTTATGGTTTTATTTTATTTGTTTAAATTGGACATATCAGACTTTATTATGGTTTGTTTGCTTTTGAAAATTTTATGATTTGTTTAGTTCATTAGGTCTAAAATGGGTTATTTTGCCAAAGCTCAAATGGTTAATACTCCTACCTAAGGTGACTAAAATGAAACAATAAGTTTTTAAGTAATTGTAGCTGCAAACTAAGTTCGAGGTTTTCATTAAAAATGATTTTGGCGTGCTATGGTTATGAGAGAATTTAACTTGATCTTTTGACTTAATTAAAATGTTTGCAAAATAGTGAGATAGTGGAACTTTCAACCCGCTAGAATTGGTTTTCTTCAAAACAAACAATATTTTTCTTTATCTAGCAATGTAACCTCCATAATCCGACCATAATGTCTAGGCTAGGTATGAAATGTTACAAGTTTTGAGTAAATTTAAAAATGATAACTTTTAACATAAAGTGTTTTCTCTCACCAAATTTGTGTAAATAATTTTAGTGCATTCTATTAATCTGATGTATTTATGTGTTTTGACTTTGTTTTAATCACAATGTCACATCCCAAAAATGGGCCTAGAAGAAATAGGGATAAAAAAATTAGAATTTTTTTAAAACAAAGGATAAGAGAATTTAGTATGCCTTAAAAATTATTTGTGTTAAGAATTAGTAAGAATAAGTTTGTCGGTTTAGTGATAAGACCTTAGCTTACCCATAGGTCTCAAGTTTGAAACCTCATGTGTGCATTTAGCCAAAATATTTTATTTCCTTATTTTTACACCAAGAAAGTGTCAAAATTTCAAAATAGCCAGCTAAAAACCATTTCTTTCAATTTAGTCCTTAATTCAAAATAATCCTAGTTCAACATGAATTCTTAAAACCTAATTCAATTAGGGAAAAGTAGTTTTATAAATTGCCAATTTTTATCAAACACTAGAATTTTATCAACGGGATTTTTAAAGAAAACATCCAAAAGTTATTTATTTATCAAATTGATTTTTAAAGCAAAAGGATTTAAGGTTTTAAAAACGTTTCTTTACCTTAAGTGGATCTTCAATCTCCTCTCCAAAACTAAGGTTTTTAAATCTTCAAAACAAGTGTGGGATCTAAATCAAAATCATTATATATGATTAAATCATGTTGAACCATTAGGAGATTAGGGTCAAATATGTAAAGAATAAGCACGTGAGCATCTCTTTTGAAAATACACCTGCAAACCCTAGGGATTTTATATGCGAACCTATATGCTAGAATAATATGTGAGCATGTATGCTAGTGTAATATGTGAGCCTGTTTTTAGTATATGCAAACCCTTATGTTCGATATGTGAACCCCTTAGAGGTTATTATATGCGAACCTATAAACATTCAAGCCTAACCATTATGCGAACCCTAATGATAAAATATGTGAACACTTTATTATATGTGAGCCAAATATTTATGCAAACCCCTGGGCAGTAGTATGCGAACCCATAGGTACGTAAGATTATTGTGCAACCCCTTAAAGTGCGAGCCCAGTGAGTGAGTCTGCGAGCTAGCCCTTTGTAAGAACCCCCTATTAGGTGCGAGCCCTTGTTGTGCATGAATTACTGGTCATCAAAATTACAAATGGTTAAGTTTAGCATATAAATAATTAAAAAAGGAGATTTGTTTTTAATTTTGTCCATCTTAGTTATTTTTTAATAAAATTACAAAATTTATTATAATTGAGATTTATCACACCCCCAAACTTAATTCATTACTCGTCCCAAGTAATGCTAACTTACATTAAAACTCAAAAAACCATTTTTGCAAAAATCCCTTCAAACATAACCAAATATTTTCCATAGTCATGTGTTTAGGAAAATTATGCTAAAAAATAGAAGATTTGAAAACATGTAACTTTAGTACTTATAACACTCAATTGTTTCAAATATTTAATATGCTAACAAAAATATGTACGAAATAACTTCCCTTAACAAACGTGTGCTAGGTACTTCCTAATCAAATTTTATTTCCTTCGATTAAACTATGCAACAATCCCTAAGTTTAATTATGCCTTCATATGTTGAGTTCAGTAATTCCTCTCCACTAATGTAGTCGACATAGTAATCTAAACCAATAGGCCTTTCATAAAGTTCTAATGGGGCTAGGATAAATTATGGAAAAGAGAGATAATTTTTTGGGCTAAAAACCTTAGAATCAACTTACCTCAAACCTTCCAAGTACAATTATCCTCAAAAACCCCAACTTTGTTGAGTTTTAGTACACATGCTTTTCGTAGATCGTTTTTCAACAACTGAATTTTTTTAAACAATTATTGTTGCTTTATTTCAACATACAACTCAACATTTTGAGCATTCCAGTACTTCTCTCTAACTCCCCCAAACTTAATCACAAAAATATTCTAGATGCTATGAGTCTAAGATTTGGGACAAGTAGAGATAAATTTAAAGGAAGGATGACTTATTAATGTTGAGGGTTTTTAACGAAAATCAGGCCATATAGCTCAAAGTAGGGTTTCATGGGATAATTATTACTAAGGTTGGCTTGAAAGGTGCAATCGGTCCAAACAAAAAATTACCTAAATCATTTTCAGGTTACCATGCCTTGTTGGATTTCGCCTTAAGGAAATTACTATGTCAATTCTAAAGACTTAAACTTTCGTGCATACTTAATTTTTCAAAGGAATTAAAGTTTTATGGGTTGACTTATACACAATTACTAAGTTCAACATTTTTTTTCATAATTAAGCTAACATAAAAATAATTGAATTAATAGAAGTTTATACATACTACAGCTAACATAGTTAATCCAAAATTTAATTTTTGAGCAATATTTTACTTCAACATAACTTGATGGAAAGAAATAAATTTTGTCAAAAATCCCAAAAAAAAATTTTCGGTGCTCCCCCTCCACTTAAAGAGAAACAATGTCCTCATTATTTAAAACATCAGTTAGAAGAGACAAAAATAAAGAAGTGAATGGAAACTGTGCACTAGGTATGATCCAAAAAAGGGAGGTGATTCAAATTTGATTGCTTATGTACCAAGTCTTTCCTTGATAGATCCAATCCTAGACACTCACATAACCATTACCACACTTCTCATTTTTTTGTAGATTCAAAAATTTGAGTGCGAGTTTGCTCAATTGTATTCATAATTACAACTTAATACTTATTACGTAAAAAAAGAAAATAAAAGTAATTAAAAATAATTAAACCTAACATGTCCTAGTAAGAAAAGAAAAATAAACCCCATTTATTTATTTGGTAAATTCATTGCTATCCAAAATTGTTTCCACTCTCCCACGACCCTTTGTGCGCCTAGTTCTTATTTTTAGAGTGATGAATTCGTCTCGCCTAGTATCCAACGTTGGAGTCCATGGATCGAAGAAAAAATTTGGAAATTTAGGAACAAAATCAAACGAGTTACGTGTGAGTTTTCTAAATGCATCCCTTACCAAAACGTCTCAGATTTTTGCATATCTTCAATAAGCTTGTTATTGTTAATGCATGTATTGTAACATGCTCATGATTTCAGACTAGTTCGATTATGCAACTGTCGATGATGGGAAGGTAGATGTCGTCTTGGACCAATCAGGAAGAACAAGATCGGTGGGTGTTATGAAAATAGGAGAAGTGGTTGTTCTGGCTCAGGATCCAGTTCTGACTTATCTGGATGATCGAGTGGTTCTGTCTTGGATGGTTCATCAATTGGTTGCTTTTTCCTAGCAGTACCACCAACTATTCTTGCAACGTCACTTTTTGTTATATGACCTTGGTGGTTTCTTGCTTTTAGATTTACCTTTGGAAGTATGTAAGAATGTACGTATAGAAATGTAATCTGATGAAAAATGAGTGTAACCAACCCGCTTAGTAGCACACTCTTGGATCTCTTTACTGAAATTTTTCCCACATTGATGGAGTTTTATATCATGAGCATATAAAAAAAGCATAAGTTCCATTAAGATAGTGGAATTATGTGAGACAGGCATAAGACTGAATTGTATGAAATAAAATCATACCTGAGTTATCAAGTTCAGAAACTCTCTTTGACAATTATGAGTACCAATTTTGGAAGTTATCCATTTAGGTCCAGGAACTACTTCTTCCAGCAATTCCCCATCAATGTGGTTCAAAATTCTCGTACAATCATCATTTTTTTTATATTGGGTAAGTGAAAGAAACCATTAATAGCTTTAGGTGCGAAAGATACCTTCTTACCTCGGATAGAAACTTCTATTTAGGTCAATGAAGTCAAATTTGCAGAGATTTCTTGAACCAATTTTTCCTAAAAAAGTGGTGTTTTTTCACAGAACATATTCCACTTTAATACATTGGCAGTTTTCTGAATGTCTATCAATATAGTAGTTTGATCAATGTTTGCCAAGTTGAACCCTTTTTCTAGGAGCATCGGTTGACTTTTGAAAATTGATTCGAATCTCTCCATTGCTTCTTTGTTATGGAATCAATCCTGGGGTTCATCAATTTGACGTGTACTTCCCTTCCACTTACGAGACATCTTTGGAGTGTAGGTTTAAAATTTGTGGAAAACCAATAAAGATTCAAGTTAATGAGGATCATGGTGTGGTGATAAGGTGGCTAGCTGAGTGCAGTGTTTGGGTGATTTGGCTGGCGATTAAATGCAGTCGCTAAGTTGGTCAGTGGTTATTGTGGCAACTGAAGATCTTTAACTGGCAATGCTTACGGTGGTGGTTCTAATGGTTTCAGGTTGCTAAGGCCTAAGGGTGGCCAACAATTTGAGGAGAAAGGGCGTGGAAAGGAAAAGGAGATAAGGTCGGAGGTAAAGGCTCTTTAGGAGAAGAGGTGATTGATGATAAGTTGATATATTGATGTGTGTAAAGGGGGTGTATTTATAGGGGTGGGTTCAGGTTAAACTTCGAAGAAGTAGAATCCACCAAAAACAAGGGAAGAGTTAACCCAAGAAACTAAAATACCAAAAACAAGGGGCTATGTTTTAAATAAAACAAAATCCTTTTATTTTGCAAAAAGATAAATTTAAATAAATATATATAAAAAAATTTATTTTTGGCTGCTCAAAATATTTACAAAAAATTATAACCATTTATTTAAAAGCAATAAAGTTAATAAGTACTTGTACTGAAAAATAAATCAAAAGAACCGAAAAATTAACACTTGGGTCAGAACTGACCCTTTATTCAGCAAATTAAAATTTATTTAGCTACTTAAAAAATATTTTTTCTGGAAAATTACATTAGATCAATTCCAAAGAAAGATTAGAGGGGTCATAGATGGTCTCACTTAAAACCCAATCTTCTCGACAAAATTTCTTCCTAATGTAATGATTTAAAAATATTGTATAAGTCAATTATCTAAATAAAAAGGAACCTTATGGATCCAATAAAGTGAGTGAGGTTTTAATCTGCTCATCTTCACTGTTCCAATAGTGTTTAAGGGTTGGCCATTGACCTTGAACTTACCTCTCTTACCGTACTGTAATTCGACCACTCCATATGGATAGACTTAGTGAATGGTGAATGGCTTGGACCACCGAGACTTAAGTTTTTCGGAGAATAACTTTAGTCTTGAGTTGGACAATATGACCCTCTGTCCTGCTTTAAATTCCCGAGGTTTTATGTGCCTGTCATGCCATCTTTTGGTCTTTTTTTTTTGAAAATTTGGCATTCTCGTAAGAGAACAACCTCAAATCTTCTAACTCATCGAGTTGCAGCATCCTTCTTCCTCCAACTTGTTTTAGATCTAGGTTAAGTTCTATTAGATCCCAATGAGCTCTATGTTCCAATTCCAGCAATAGATGATAGGCTTTCCCAAACACCAACCAATAGGGAGTCATCCATAAAGGTGTTTTCAAAGTTGTCCAATAAGCCCAAATAGCATCATCGAGTCTCCTAAACCAACCTCTTCTATTCGGTTGCACCACCTTCTTGAGTATCCCTTTAATTTCTCGATTTGCCAGCATAGCCTTCTCGTTTGTCTGTGGATGATAAGCAGTAGTCGCCTTCTGTTTCACGTCATACTTGTCAAGCAACCACTTAAGCCACTTATTCACAAAGTGAGATCCTTCATCGCTGATTATAGCTCTAGGAGTCCCAAACCATGTAAATATGTGCTTATGTAGGAATTCCATGACCACCTTGGCATCATTCATCGGATATGCCTCGGCTTCTACCCATTTAGATAGTAGTCCACAAACACGAGGATGTACCTGTTACCATAAGAAGAAAGAAACAAACCTAAAAAGTCAATACCCCAGATGCAAAATAATTCTACCTCAAATATGTTCGTCAGTGGCATCTCGTTCCTTCTTGATATGTTTCCAACCTACTGGCATTAATTAAAACTCTTTACATACGCGTATGCATCCTTGAATAAGGTTGGCAAGAAAAATCCAGCTTGCAAAACCTTAGTTGCAGTGTAAGATCCTCCAAAATGTCCCCCAATTGGGGATGAATGGTAATGATACAGAATCTCGGCTACCTCACTTTTGGCTATACACTTCCTAATTATATGATCTGGACATTGTTTAAATAAGAAAGGCTCCTCCTAAAAGTAATACCTTATATCATGAAGAAATTTCTTCTTTTTTGGTATGTCATTTCAAGAGGCATTATTCCACAAGACAAATAATTTGCATAATCAGCAAACCAATGGGTTTCCTGAAATTGACTTACTTCAAAGATATTCTCATCCAAAAAATTCTCATTAACAAGAACGAAAGAGTGAGTTACCTCATGTTGTTCCAACCTGACAGATGGTCTGCCACTCGATTCTCGACTCCTTTTTTTGTCTTGAATTTCAAGGTCGAACTCTTGGAGTAAAAGTACCCACTGAATCAGCCTTGGCTTAGCAACTTTCTTCATAACTAAGTACTTAATGACAGAATGATCCATGAAAACTATCACTTTTGTGCCTACAAGATAAGAACAAAACTTGTCAAAAGAAAAAAACTATACCAAAGAGTTCTTTTTTAATTATTGTATAGTTCAACAGGGGTCCTATCAAAGTTCTACTTGTGTTGTAGATCGATGAAATACTTTATTTTTTCACTGCCCCATCACAGCTCCCACAACAAAATTGCTAGCATCTCACATCAGCTTAAAAGGAGAGTTCTAGTCTAGTGTAACGATAATTGATGCTGAAACTAGCTGTCTTTTTAGCTCTTCAAAATCTTCCACGCATGACTCATTAAAATCAAATGTCGTGTCTTTTTTTCTCGTAAGGTACACAAGGGCTCAGAAATCTTCGAGAAGTCTTTTTTCTAGTAAGTTTTTTCTCCTGGCTTCCGGTTAAATATATTCAAATAATCACAAGCAAAGTAGAGGAGTTAGATACATAAATGTATTTTAAATAGGAAGGTAATACTTTTAGTTCCAATTTGGACGGTTCCTCAATTGACGCCTTAGATTGTGTGTACTCCCGAGACTCTAGCTCTAATAATTTAAATCAGACTTGTGAAACATAACCCTTTGAATTGGCTTCGAAAAAAGCCAAATGTTCCTTACCTTCTTCATAATCTAGTAGGTTAGACACTAAAACATGCTCTAATTGGTCATCTACAGAATTAAGTTGTAACACCCCAACCTCTAGCTGGCGAACCGAGGTGTTACAATAGAAAAAAAACTTAAACTTGATTTATTCTTTTCATATTTTTAGCAAAACATAGGAAAACATTTGACAATTTGCCATAATAAAATAGTTGAAGCTATTGAACCATAATTGACAAAGAAGGGTACTTCAATACTATTCACCAAACAAGCTATTCAAGGTGCGCCAAACATATTGTAAATATATTCATAGTAAGAATCATCTACATCGTTTCAAAATACAAGATTGATATTTCACGCCACCCAAATATACATATGCATGTTACAAAACAAACATAGGCGATATTCACAACAGAGGTCACTTTTTTTCTGGCTGAGTCCCTTTTACAATCTATTTACGTTGAGGTACCACCTGGAAAAAGGAAAAGAAAGGCAGTAACTTCAAAAGAACATAGTGAGCTCCAAAAATAAAAATGCTCAACCCTTTCTAGTCAAGTTCCATGACCAGAATTACTAAACGTATATCTATATATATAAATGAAAATAATT